>NC_133735.1:3055771-3058271 GCF_048934315.1 Petromyzon marinus
CCGTGCTGGCCTGGCTCAGATGTGGCAGTGGAAAAACACCACCAGTACCGTGCTGGCCTGGCTCGGATGTGGCAGTGGAAAAACACCACCAGTACCGTGCTGGCCTGGCTCAGATGTGGCAGTGGAAAAACACTACCAGTACCGTGCTGGCCTGGCTCAGATGTGGCAGTGGAAAAACACCACTCGTACCGCGCTGGCTTGGCACGGATGTGGCAGTGGAAAAACACCACCAGTACCGTGCTGGCCTGGCTCAGATGTGGCAGTGGAAAAACACGATCCCGACCCTGACCCTTGCTGTATATTTGGATTCTGTGTCTCTCTCTCATCATCATCATCACGGTGGCTAGGAGATGTTGACTACCTCGCCTGGTACGCAGGAGGTCGTGGGTTCCACCACCATCATCATCACGGTGGCTATGAGATGTTGACTACCTCGCCTGGTACGCAGGAGGTCGTGGGTTCGATCCTGACCCTGACGATGCCTGCTGCTGCTGCTGTAGATTTGGAGTCTGCGTCTCTCTCTCCTCTCTCCCCGTGGTGGTCACTGCGTGGATTTGTCTCTGGATCCTCCGGTTTTTCCCCTCCACTCTATGTATCTCTACGTATCTCTATGGGTCTCTATGGGTCTCTATGTATCTCTATGTGTCTCTGTATCTCTATGTATCTCTATGTATATCTATGGGTCTATGTATCTCTATAGGTGTCTATGGGTCTCTGTGTATCTCTATGAAGCTCCACCCATCTCCACCATTCTCCACCCACCTCCACCCATCTCCACTCATCTCCACCATTCTCCACCCACCTCCACCCATCTCCACCCACCTCCACCAACCTCCACCCACCTCCACCCATCTCCACCCATCTCCACCATTGTCCACCCACCTCCACCCATCTCCACCCACCTCTACCCACCTCTACCCACCTCCACCTACCTCCACCTACCTCCACCCACCTCCACCATTCTCCACCTACCTCCACCATTCTCCACCCACCTCCACCCACCTCCACGGCTTCCCATCCACCTCCACCCACCTCCACCTACCTCCATCCACCTTCATCCACCTCCACCGCTCTCCATCCACCTCCTCCCACCTCCACCCACCTCCACCCACCTCCACCCACTTTCACCCATCTCCATCCATCTCCACCCACCTCCACCTACCTCCACCCACCTCCACCCATCTCCACCCACCTCCACCCACCTCCACCTATCTCCACCCACCTCCACCTACCTCCACCCACCTTCACCCATCTCCACCCACCTCCACCCACGTCCACCTACCTCCATCTCCACCCATCTCCACCCACCTCCACCCACCTCCACCCATCTCCACCCACCTCCACCATTCTCCACCCACCTCCACCCACCTCCACCCACCTTCACCCATCTCCACCCATCTCCACCCACCTCCACCATTCTCCACCCACCTCCACCCACCTCCACCCACCTTCACCCATCTCCACCCACCTCCACCCATCTCCACCTATCTCCACCCAACTCCATCCATCTCCACCCACCTCCACCCACCTCCACCCATCTCCACCCACCTCCACCCACCTCCACCCGTCCGGTGCGTGTGGCTCACCCTGGGCGGCCTCCAGGAGTCGCCCTTGGCGAGCAGCATCAGAGTGGCGTTGTCGTCCAGCGAGCCGAAGAACTCCTCCGTGTCCACCAGCGTGCCGTCCTCCTCCAGCACCACGCTCACCGCACCGCCGCCGCCGGCGCCGGCGCCGGCGCCCTTCACCGCGCCCGACGCCGGGAGCGGCAGCACGTCCAACGACTACAGCAGCAGCAGCAGAATTAGTAGGAGTAGTGTTAGTAGTATTAGTAGTAGTGTTAGTAGTAGTGTTAGTAGTGTTAGTAGTAGTGTTAGTAGTAGTGTTAGTAGTGTTAGTAGTAGTGTTAGTAGTAGTATTAGTAGTAGTGTTAGTAGTAGTGTTAGTAGTAGTAGTGTTAGTAGTACTAGTGTTAGTAGTAGTGTTAGTAGTGTTAGTAGTAGTGTTAGTAGTAGTATTAGTAGTAGTGTTAGTAGTAGTGTTAGTATTAGTAGTGTTAGTAGTAGTGATAGTAGTAGTGTTAGTAGTGTTAGTAGTAGTGTTAGTAGTAGTGTTAGTAGTGTTAGTAGTAGTAGTGTTAGTAGTAGTATTAGTAGTAGTGTTAGTAGTAGTGTTAGTAGTAGTAGTGTTAGTAGTACTAGTGTTAGTAGTAGTGTTAGTAGTGTTAGTAGTAGTGTTAGTAGTAGTATTAGTAGTAGTGTTAGTAGTAGTGTTAGTATTAGTAGTGTTAGTAGTAGTGATAGTAGTAGTGTTAGTAGTAGTAGTGTTAGTAGTACTAGTGTTAGTAGTAGTGTTAGTAGTGTTAGTAGTAGTGTTAGTAGTAGTAGTGTTAGTAGTAGTGATAGTAGTAGTGTTAGTAGTAGTAGAGTTAGTAGTACTAGTGTTAGTAGTAGTGTTAGTAGTGTTAGTAGTAGTGTTAGTAGTAGTATTAGTAGTAGTGTTA
>NC_133735.1:3068271-3138271 GCF_048934315.1 Petromyzon marinus
AATCTGATAACAATGCTGTGGCAGGCAGATCTCTTTCCACGGCAGATCTCTCGCCTACTTTGGCAGATTTTTTGTCTTGCCGTGGTTGTCCCACCCTACTACGTGACGTTGCCGAAAGAACCTAAAGAGTATAGAACTAAACTATTGGTTTTGTTATTTTTTTTTACCTTACCAGGCAAAGGCCACCGAGCTAGTGGCTTCGTTTTCAGACGAGGCCTGGGGCCTTCGCACATGACGTCAGCTCAACACGATGGCTCGTCGCGTGGACATTTACAGCGGCAACATAACAGAGGCTGTCGAGATGGACCTTGCTAAATGTGGAGGGTGGAAATAAAACGGGAGAAAATAATTCACGCGACCGCCACGGGGGGAGAGAGAGACAGACAGAGACGCAGACTCCGAATATACAGCAGGGGTCAGGGTCGGGATCGAAACCGCAACCTCCTGCATACCAGGCGAGGGTGTAAACATCTCCTAGCCACCGTGATGATGATGATGATGATGAGAGACACCGCAGACTCCAGATATACAGGAGGGGTCGGGATCGAACCCGCGACCTCCTGCGTACCAGGCGTGGTAGTTAACATCTCCTAGCCAACGCGATGACGATGAAAGAGAGAGAGAGAGAGACGCATACTCCAAATATACAGCAGCAGTAAGCATCGTCAGAGGTCGGGATGGAACCCGCGACCTCCTGCATACCAGGCGAGGTAGTTAACATCTCCTAGCCACCGCAATGATGATGAAAGAGAGAGAGAGAGATGCAGACTCCAAATATACAGCAGGGGTCAGGGTTGGGATCGAACCCGCGACCTCCTGCGTACCAGGCGAGGTAGTTAACATCTCCTGGCCACCAAGTGTAGGGGTTCAAATTGTAATCGCAAAACCGTTTGCCAAGCTTGGGAAAGGCAGTCAAAAAAACAACGGCAAACAGTCTCGGACCACGCCAAGAAGACACCACGGAGAGAGACCCACTAAGTGGCGGTGATGTCACCACGGTGCCCGTGCCAGGCTAGGTGCACGTTGGGGCCACCACGTGAAGTGCCGAAGGGTCCCTGCTGACAGGAGGTCACGGGACAGACCCACTGGTAGATGAATCACACGAGCTGTGCCCCCTACTGTGCCAGGCTAGGTGCAGGTGGTCTCGTGACAGACCCAGCCAGGTGCCACGGTGTCAACTGACCGAGATGACCACTGGTAGATGCATCACACCAGCTGTGACCTCTACTGTGCCAGGCTAGGTGCAGGTGGTCTCGTGACAGACCCAGCAGGTGGCATGGGCTGGCTGACTGAGATGACCACTGGTAGATGCACCACCACCAGCTGTACCACCCACCCCAATGTAACAATTCGCTGTGTTTTAGCTCTTCTAGATTGAAAGCTTTCGTGACTGCAAGGATCCATACTCTTTGGTTCTGTTCGGTAAAGTCGCGTCGAAAAAATCAACAAAAAATTTAAAAAAATTCACGACGTTTCGGCCACTTGTGTTGTGGCCGAAACGTCGCGAATTTTTATTTTTTGTTGTTTTTTTCACCGCGACTTTACCGAACAGAACCAAAGAGTATGTGTTTCAGCTGCCCGGCGCTCCGCTCGTTGCTGCGAGCGTCGCTCCTCTGCCCTCCGTTGTTGCTGGAGGGCGACTGCCTCCAACTGCTCAGTACAGGCACGTCCTTCACGAGCCTCCTCCTCAGAAAGATACAAAACAAACACAAAGATCCCCCGTGTAGCCTGTAACAGACTGTCGGGGCAAGTGCTGTTAGCGAGCAGCACCTATGAAGGCCGGCACGGCACACGAGGGGGTGGGTGGCCAGCACCACGCCCGGCCGCCTTTGTCTCCCCCTAGTGGCGATGTTTACTACCACACCGCACCGGTTATCCACTGTCGGCTGAGTCGACTTAGGGGAGGCCCAGGACCGGTTCAGATAATCGTCACTGGTGGTGTTGGCCGTGAGCGGGAATCGAACCCGGGTCACCGGGCTCATAGTGCAGAGCTAACCGCTGCACACAGACACACAGACACACACACAGATACTCACTCACTCACACACTCACACACTCACTCACTCACACAACAACCGCCATTCGCCACTAAGTGGCGGTGACGTCACCACGACGCTTGTGCCAGGCCATGTGCACCTTGAGGCCACGTGAAGTGTCGAACGCCCGCTGGCAGGAGGTCACGGGGCAGATCCAGGTGCCACGGGTCGACTGACTGAGATGACTGAGATGACCGGCTGATGCACCACCTGTGCCCCCTACTGTGCCAACCTGCTGTGCTTTAGCCACCCGGTGCTCCGCTCGTTGTTGTGAGCGTCGCTCCTCCGCCCTCCGTTGTTGTTGGAGGGCGACTGCCTCCAACTGCCCAGTAGCAGCGTCCTTCACGAGCCTCCTCCACAGATGCCGATCTTGACACCGCTGGTAGCAGTCATCGGTAAGTCCACTCAGCTCCACGTCCTCCTGTACCACATCACTCCATCTCTTCTCTAGCCCGTGCCGCGCCCGTTTAGCCCCCTCGATCCGGCCGAACAAAAGCTGTTTAGGCATGCGGTGGCTGGGCATGCGGGCTACATGGCCCAGCCAACGCAGCCTTGCCTGCCGGAGGAGCTCACCGATGGGACTTTGCCCAGATCTTTCAAGGATTTGTGAGCTCCTCACACAATCCAGCCTGGTTAAACCCAGGATGGATTGTAGGCAGGCCAGCCTAAATGTTTCTAACCGGCAAAGATGTTCCATTAGGGGGGTACACGTTTCGCAAGCGTAGAGAAGGGAGGGGATGACCGTGGCCGAGAAGACCTGAAGCTTAGTGCGGAGCGACAGACCAGGTAGCTTCCACACAGCGTTACGCAACCGATGAAAAGATATTGCCGCTCGACTGATTCGGAGTGAGACCTCTGCTGTTAAACTGGAGCCAGTCATGAGCACACTGCCCAGGAATGGGAAACTCTCCACTCTCTCCACAACTGCCCCATCACCGATTGGGAGTTGTGGGGGTGGAGTGTCCGATGGTACAAAATACCCAGGCAGGTGCGTAGTTTTGGTGGGGCTGATGGTAAAGCCCCACCTATTAGTGGCATGCTCCAGTTTCAGCAGCAGCAGCGTCTCCAACGCTTCCTCTAAATGAGCAGCAATTACCAAATAATCGGCATACATAACGTGGTTGACCAATAGGGAGCCATCCTTTGACCACACCCGGGCATCGATCAGCCTCCCATTATATCTCTACCAAATGGAAATTCCTCCAGTACAGCTATTGAAGGCTTCACGAACTACGTGGAAAAAATTAGATGTTACGTAATGTGGGAGCCAGAGGACATCCTTGTCGCACCCCAAGGTGTACAGGGAATGGCTCTGACTCCCGGCCACGTAGTTTTACCCAGGCCCACTCACCATCATGAAGGTCCTTAATGATCGTGAGCAGAGGGTCAGGGACTCCGAAAGCACGAAGAACAACCCAGAGCCCAGGCCTACTGATGGTATCATAGGTCTTGACCAGGTCAATAAAGTAGAGATGTAGGTCTTGTTGGAATTCCCTACACCTCTGCTGTAGCAGACAGACAGAAAATATGGCATCTGTGCAGGACCGCCCCTTCCTGAAACCGCATTGGGGCTCCGCAAGCCTCTCCTCAGCGTGCCTGGCAAGGCGATGTTAAATAATCCTTGCCAGGACCTTTCCCAGCACACTGAGGTGTGAGATGCCCCTGTAGTTGTTACAGTCTGTGCGGTCCCCCTTCTTACAGAAGGGGACCACCAGGGCATCCTTCCAATCCTGTGGAACCCGTCCAGTGGTCCAGACTGTTGTTATGATGTCATGTAGGGCAGTCTGTGCACAAACGCCACCCTCCCTCAGCATTTCGCTTGGGAGATCATCTCTGCCCGGTGCCTTTCCTGGTCTCATACTCTGGATCACCTTCAGTACTTCCTCAACAGATGGCACCTCAGCCAGCCACTCACAGGGGGTGACTTCTTCTTCCAATATTTGAGGCATCGCAGCCTCAGCAGGGTCATCCCCACTTTGTGCCACGATGTTTTCCTGGCTGAGGGATTTGCCCTCCCCCAGGACCTCACAGAAATGCTCAGCAAATCTGCCAACCTGTTCCTGCGGGTCGGAGATTGGATCACCGTTTGGATCACCGTTTTATCCCCTAATGATGGCAATAGGTGTGGCGCTGCAGGTTACACACAGACACACACACACACACACGCGCGCGCATAACCCATTAGTGAAGCCCATTAGTGAAACTGTCAAAAGTCACAAATGACGCTGTGTGAGTGAATGGGATAAGTGTTGTGAGTCTGCCGCTGTGGCTGCCAACTCCACTGTCGAGTTGCGAGGGATGTAGGTGAGAGGGCTGTAGGTGGGAGGGCTGTAGGTGAGAGGGCTGTAGGTGGGAGGGCTGTAGGTGGGAGGGCTGTAGGTGAGTGGGCTGTAGGTGAGTCTGTGGGTCTCTGTGTGATGAGTCTGTGGGTCTCTGTGTGGTGAGTCTGTGGGTCTCTGTGTGGTGAGTCTATGGGTCTCTGTGTGGTGAGTCTATGGGTCTCTGTGTGGTGAGTCTGTGGGTCTCTGTGTGGTGAGTCTATGGGTCTCTGTGTGGTGAGTCTATGGGTCTCTGTGTGATGAGTCTATGGGTCTCTGTGTAGCGAGTCTGTGGGTCTCTGTGTGATGGGTCTATGGGTCTCTGTGTGATGAGTCTGTGGGTCTCTGTGTGATGGGTCTGTGGGTCTCTGTGTGGTGAGTCTGTGGGTCTCTGTGTGATGGGTCTGTGGGTCTCTGTGTAATGGGTCTGTGGGTCTCTGTGTGATGAGTCTGTGGGTCTCTGTGTGGTGAGTCTGTGGGTCTCTGTGCGATGAGTCTGTGGGTCTCTGTGTGGTGAGTCTATGGGTCTCTGTGTGGTGAGTCTATGGGTCTCTGTGTGGTGAGTCTATGGGTCTCTGTGTGGTGAGTCTGTGGGTCTCTGTGTGATGGGTCTATGGGTCTCTGTGTGATGAGTCTATGGGTCTCTGTGTGATGGGTCTGTGGGTCTCTGTGTGGTGAGTCTGTGGGTCTCTGTGTGATGAGTCTATGGGTCTCTATATGAGCGCATGGTCTCACATTAAGTCTGTGGGTGTCTCTGTAAGTCTATGGGTCTCTGTGTAAGTCTATGAGTCTCTGTGTAAGTCTATGGGTCTCTGTGCATGTCTGTGGACTGGATCACCACCATCATCATCAGCAGCAGCACTATCATCAGCCACGCTCGGTCTGGACTCTGCCCCGTGTGTGCCTTCAAAACCACCACGTGGCCGTCTCCGCGGTGAACAGCTGATGGACCGTTTGCCAAATGTCACGCCCACACCTAATGAGCAATTCCGCAGCGTCAGTGACGCAACCCAGGTCAGTAATAAACAAAGATAAAGATCCCCCACCACCGTGTAGCCTGCAAAGGACTGCCGGGGCAAGAGCTGTTAGCGAGTAGCAGCAGCGGCTGGGTGCGCAGCACCAGGCCCGGACCGCCTTTGTCTCCCCCCAGGAGCGATGTTTACTACACAGCACCGCACGGGGTAACTCGGTTTCACTTTGATTGAAAGCTTTCGCGACTGCAGGGATTCATATTCTTGGTTCTTTCGGTAAAGTCACCAGCACGTAGAAGGGGAAACAATAAAATAATAATGAAAATATACAAAGCGATAAAATTCTCACGACGTTTCGACTGCAACACAAGCAATCATCATCAGGTGTACCTGATGATGATTTTATTGTTTTATATTTTTTATTATTTGATTGTTTCCCTTCTACGTGACTTTACCGAAAGAACCAAGAATATCAGTACTAGGTACTAGTGGTAAGTACCCAGCGTTGTCCGGGCGAAAAAGACAGACACACACACAGACATTGACCCACACACACAAAGACATCGACTTACACACACACACACATATGGACTCACACACACAGACATCCACTTTAGATAGACACACATAGAATTACACACGCAAATCGACGTACACACATACAGCGAATCAAACACACATGCACTTACACACACACACATGGACTAACACACACACGTGGACTAACACACACACATGGACTGACACACACACATGGACTAACACACACACATGGACTAACACACACACATGGACTAACACACACACATGGACTGACACACACACATGGACTAACACACACACATTGACGAAGACACACACATGGACTAACACACACATGGACTAACACACACACATGGACTAACACACACATATGGACTCACACACACATGGACTAACACACACACATTGACTAACACACACATATTGACGAACACACACACACACATGGACTAACACACACATATTGACGAACACACACACATGGACTAACACACACACATGGACTAACACACACATATGGACTAACACACACACATATTGACGAACACACACATATGGACTCACACACATATGGACTCACACACACATGGACTCACACACACACACATGGACTAACACACACATATGGACTCACACACATATGGACTCACACACACATGGACTCACATACACACACATGGACTAACACACACATGGACTAACACACAACAACAACAACAACCGCCATTCGCCACTAAGTGGCGGTGACGTCACCACGACGCTTGTGCCAGGCCATGTGCACCTTGAGGCCACGTGAAGTGTCGAACGCCCGCTGGCAGGAGGTCACGGGGCAGACCCAGGTGCCACGGGTCGACTGACTGAGATGACTGAGATGACTGGCTGATGCACCACCTGTGCCCCCTACTCTGCCAACCTGCTGTGCTTTAGCCACCCGGCGCTCCGCTCGTTTTTCTGAGCGTCGCTCCTCCGCCCTCCGTTGTTGTTGGAGGGCGACTACCTCCAACTGCCCAGTAGCGTCCTTCACGAGCCTCCTCCACAGAGGCCGATCTTGACACCGCTGGTACCAGTCATTGGCAAGTCCACTCAGCTCCACATCCTCCTGTACCACGTCACTCCATCTCTTCTCTAGCCCGTGCCGCGCCCGTTTAGCCCCCTCGATCCGGCCGAACAAAAGCTGTTTCGGCATGCGGTGGCTGGGCATGCGGGCTACATGACCCAGCCAACGCAGCCTTGCCTGCCGGAGGAGCTCACCGATGGGACCGTGCCCAGATCTTTCAGGGATTTGTGAGCTCCTCACACAATCCAGCCTGCAGGTTAAACCCAGGATGGATCGTAGGCAGGCCAGCCTAAATGTTTCTAACCGGCGAAGATGTCCCATTAAGGGGTCCACGTTTCGCAAGCGTAGAGAAGGGAGGGAATGACCGTGGCCGAGAAGACCTGAAGCTTGGTGCGGAGCGACAGACCAGGTAGCTTCCGCACAGCGTTACGCAACCGATGAAAAGACATTGCCGCTCGACTGATTCAGAGTGAGACCTCTGCTGTTAAACTGGAGCCGGTCGTAAGCACACTGCCCAGGTGTGCTGTGGTGGGGAGGGCCAATTCCAATCGGAATTGGCCCTCCCCCCACAGCACTGTCCACGACAGAGTTGCCCGTCCGGCACCGCGAGGACTAACACACACATATGGACTCACACACACATAGACGTACACAAACACACACTTATCTGGTGTTGCCCGTGCAAAAAAAGACACACACATCGACTTACACGCACACATGGGCTTAAACAAAGACAAAGATCCCCCATATAGCCTTAACAGACTGTTGGGGCAAGTGCTGTTAGCGAGCATCACCTATGAAGGCTGGAACGGTACACGAGGGGGTGGGTGGCCAGCACCACGCCCGACCGCCTGTAGTCTCCCCCAGTGGCGATGTTTTTTATCCATCGCACCGGGTACTCATTTGAGGCTGAGTCGACCTAGGGGAGGCCCAGGACCGGTTCAGATAATCGTCACCGGTGTTGGCCGTGAGCGGAAATCGAACCCGGGTCGCCAGGTTCATAGCGCAGCGTAGCGCTAACCGCTACACCACCGCTCCCCACACATGGGCTTAAACGCACACACACACACATATCGACTAACACAGCAATCCCCGATGATGTTACAGCTAGAGCAATGTTCTTAGTGAGGAGTGGCTTGAAAATAAAAGTCTTCCCGGTCGTGGCAGATGCATTAAGAGAAAGAAAAAAACAAGACTCCATTTGTAGTCTCAATGTCTTCCAAGATTGCCTTGCAGGCTTTTCTATCTGTGCATCCATCAGCTTTGGCTCATTTTCCTAAGACGATTTAAGAAGCTTTGATTTCAAGCTTTCGCGACTGCAGTGCTTCATATTCCTTTGTTCTTTGGGTAAAGTCTCCACCGCGTAGAAGGGAAGCAATAAAATAATAATAAAAAAATATATATAGAACAATAAAATTCTCATGACGTTTCGACTGCGACACAAGCAGTCATCGTCAGGTGTGAAACCCAACGGCAAGAAACATCTTCTTTGGTTCTTTCGGTAAAGTCACCACGTAGAATGAGAATAAAATAATAAATTGATAAAATAAAATAACACAATAATATTCTCACGACGTTTCGGCCACAACACACGCGGCCTTCATCAGGTGAAGGGACGAGACTGTCTGGTAGGACAGCTGTTATACGTGTTATTATTTGTGTAGCTTATACTGGTAGCAATGAAGTTGTAAACTGAGTGTACCAGCCTGCAATAATTAATGTGTCCGTCCGTCCGTCCCCTTTCAATACTTTAACGAAGTGAAATCTCGTGCTGTTGGGTGTTAAATCAGCAATAGACAGCGCAGAGACTTGTCCTACCAGCCCACCCTGCAGGGACCTGTTACACTGGTAGCAACGAAGTTGTACACAGAGTGTACCAGCCTGCAATAGATTCATGTGTCCGTCCGTCCGTCCCCTTTCAATACTTTAACGAGAAGTGAAATCTCGTGCTGTTGGGTGTAAAATCAGCAATAGACAGCGCAGACTTGTTGATATGTCTTATAAAATTGCGCAAAATTCCAATGTTCCTACCAGCCCACCCCGCGGGGACCTGTTTGTTAAAAAAAATTCGGTCACAGTTCCTATGATCACTGTTACGTTGCTTTTATGGCTTTTATTTGTTGGTGATTTCGAAAAGTTTTTTTGGGGGGGGGTTTGGCCATGTTTTTGGTTTATTGTAGTACGGAGTTAGACTGATGGCCTTAATCTTAGTTTCCTTATTCTTAGCTCTTTCGGTAAAGTCACGTTGAAGGGAAACAATAAAATAACAAAATATATTGTATTGTTTCCCTTCAACGTGACTTTACCGAAAGAGCTAAGAATGTGAATTACTGCAGTCACGACAGCTTTAAATCAAAGCTTAGTTGTCTTGCTGTGGTTGTTGTTGTTGTTTGACTTTGCATCCCACTGGGATTTTTGGCACACATAGCGTTGGTGGTGTACACCGTGGCCTATTTCAGGAATATTTTGATGTTTTTTTCCCTGGATTTTCTGTTTGCACAGTCAACACACATTCACACTTTAAGATGTTTATCTTGTCCGTGTTTTAGTTTTTTTTTATTTGTTGTGGTTGCACCCGATTCAAGAGCCCAATGGCTCACAGGGCTCGATACCAAAATAAATAAAATAAAAACTGAAAACTGTATTTTGATTTAGCGTGCTGATCTTTAAAGGTGCATTTGAAAAATGTTGATACTCCGACTGATGCCCCTGCTGTTGTGGAGTCACTCATGCAGCCGGCTATGGCCTCTAGGATTTGGTGTTACATGTTATTATTTATGTAGTTTATTGTAAAAAAAATTCGGTCAGTCGCTATGATCACTGTTACATTGCTTTTATGGCTTTATTTTGGTGATTTCGAAAACGTTTTTTTTGTTTGGACATGTTTGTTTTGTTTGTAGTACGGAGTTAGACTGACGGCCTTAATCTAAGTTGTCTTGTTGTTGTTGTTAGTTGACTTGCATCCCACTGGGAGTTTTGCACACAGCGTTGGTGTACGGTGCTATTTCAGGAATATTTCGCTGGTTTTTTTCCTGGATTTTCTGTTTGCACAGTCAACACGCAGTCACACTTTAAGATGTTTATCTTGTCCGTGTTTTAGTTTTTTTTATTTGTTGTGGTTGCACCCGATTCAAGAGCCCAATGGCTCACAGGGTTATACGAAAATAAATTATGAAACTATGTTATGGAGTGACTCGTGCAGCCAGCTATGGCTGCAAAGTTTGGTCGTACGTGTTTACGCGCGCGTGTATATCATTTATTGTTACATTTTTAATCACGGCGCCTATGATCACCGTCGTTACGTGCTTTTTAGAGCTTAATTTTGGTGATTTTTTGGCTCAAAACGTTTTGGTTTAGCCACGTTTGTTCGTCTGTTGCAGTACACAGAGTTAGACCTGATAACGTGAATCTCAATTTGCCTCGTGGCTGTTATTGTGCGACTCGTCGCATCCCGATGGGATTTCTTTTCACGCAGCGTTGATGGCACGCCGCTATCCGCCTGGAAGACTTTTGCTGTGTGTGTGTTTTTATTTCCCTGGATTTTTTCTGTTGCACGTAGTCACTTTAAGATGTCTCCTTGTTCGTGTGTGTGTTTTTTGTTGTTGTTGAATCAAGAGCCGCATGGCCCACAGGGCTATACCTCCTAAATGAACTGAACTGAACATCACGGCTCGATAATTCAGCGTGGAGGTAGTTAATGATTGACGGGAGCGTCCTGTCAGCGGGAGCGAACGATTTCTCAACGCTACCTTGACTCACAAAAACAGCGGCCTGTCATCTGTGTCAAGGGGCAATGACACAATTCAAACTGTGGGTCTCTGCTGTGTGAGTCTGTGGGTCTCTCTGTGTGTGTCTGTGGGTCTCTGCTGTGTGAGTCTGTGGGTCTCTCTGTGTTAGTCTGTGGGTCTCTCTGTGTGAGTCTGTGGGTCTCTGTATGTAAGTCTATGGGTTTCTCTGTGTGAGTCTATGGGTCTCTGTGTAAGTCTATGGGTCTCTCTGTGTAAGTCTATGGGTCTCTCTGCGTGTCTGTGGGTCTCTGTGTAAGTCTATGGGTCTCTCTGTGTGAGTCTGTTGGTCTCTGTGTAAGTATGTGGGTCTCTGTGTAAGTCTGTGGGTCTCTCTGTGTAAGTCTATGGGTCTCTCTGTGTAAGTCTATGGGTCTCTCTGTGTGAGTCTGTGGGTCTCTGTGTAAGTATGTGGGTCTCTGTGTAAGTCTGTGGGTCTCTCTGTGTGTCTGTGGGTCTCTCTATGTAAGTCTATGGGTCTCTCTGTGTGTCTGTGGGTCTATGTGTGAGTCTGTGGGTCTCTGTGTGAGTATGTGGGTCTCTGTGTGAGTCTGTGGGTCTCTGTGTGAATCTGTGGGTCTCTGTGTGAGTCTGTGGGTCTCTGTGTGAGTCTGTGGGTCTCTGTGTGAGTCTGTGGGTCTCTGTGTAAGTATGTGGGTCTCTCTGTGTGAGTCTGTGGGTCTCTGTGTGAGTCTGTGGGTCTCTGCTGTGTGAGTCTGTGGGTCTATGTGTGAGTCTGTGGGTCTCTCTGTGTGGGTCTATGGGTCTCTGTGTAAGTCTGTGGGTCTCTCTGTGTAAGTCTATGGATTTCTCTGTGTGAGTCTATGGGACTCTCTGTGTGTGTCTATGGGTCTCCGAGTGCATGGTCTTACTGGCGAAACGTCGGACTCCGATTGTACGCGTTGTGGATTTGCTCTCCAACACAGCACCCGGTAACGATTTGGCACGTTCTGTTTACGTTAAAAACCCCTTACTAAAGTGTCGGGTGGTCGCGGGTTTAACGACACAACATTTATATACTCACGTGATCTCACCCAAAATTAAGCTGATTACGGAGAATATTGATCGGTTTACCGGTTCACAACGAGCCATCTTCGCCAGGGAAAAAGTTGTCAATAAATCGAATTCGTAATCTGGTGTGATTTTTGTTGTTGTTTTTTAAACAATGTTGTTATATCTACGGTCAGACAACACTAACAACTTGGAACAGCGTCAAACCCACACGTATCCTCGCACTTACAGGCACATTGGGTTTGCAGGTCCAGACGGCGTACAGCCGATTCTCCGCTTGTGATGGCACTTTGTAAGGATGAACGCTGAGATTGAGGAGGGCATGGGGTGGGCCCATGAGGTCTGAATTGGTCTGTGATAAGTTAGGCGCACTTATAAGGGGGTTAAACAGGTTTTTACTAAGCTACTACTATGCATTATATAATACTACTATGTATTATATAATACTACTATACATTATACACTACACTACTACTATACATTATACACTACTACTATACACTATACACTACTATACATTATAAACGACACTACTACTATACATTATACACTACACTACTACTATACACTACACTACTACTATACACTATACACTACGCTACTACTATACACTATACACTACAAGACATTTTACACTATACACTACTACTATATATTATACACTATACACTACTACTATACATTTTACACTATACACTACTACTATACATTATACACTATACACTACTACTATACATTAAACACTATACACTACTACTATACACCACTACTATACATGATACACTACACTATTACTATAAACTACTACTATACATTATACACTACACCACTACTATACACTACTACTATACATTATACACTACACTACTATACACGACACTATACATTATATGCTACATTACTACTATACACTACTATACATTATACACTACAGTACTACTATACGCTACTACTATACATTATACACTACACTACTACTATACACTACTACCATACATTATACACTACTACTATACATTATACACTGCACTACTACTATACGCTACTACTATACATTATACACTACTACTATACACCACGACTATACATGATACACTACACTACTACTATATACTCCTACTATACATTATATACTACGACTATACATTATACACTATACACTACTATACTTAATACACTATACCCTACTACTAACCATTATACACTATACACTACTATACACTACTATACATTATACACTATACACTACTACTATACACGATACACTACACTACTACTATACATTATACACTACACTACCACTATATACTACACTACTACTATACACCACTACTATACATGATACACTAAACTACTACTATACACTACTACTATACATTATACACTACACCACTACTATACATTATACACTACACCACTACTATACACTACTACTATACATTATACACTACACTACTACTATACATTATACACTACACTACTACTATACATTATACACTACACTACTACTATACATTATACACTACACTACTACTATACACTATACACTACACTACTACTATACACTACACTACTATACACTATACACTACACTACTACTATACACTATACACTACAACTATACATTATACTATACATTATACACTACACTACTACTATACAACTACTATACACTACACTACTACTATACACTATACATTATACACTACTACTATACATTATACACTACTACTATACATTGTACACTACACCACTACTATACACTACTACCATAAATTATACACTACACTACTACTATACATTATACACTACACTACTATACATTATACACTACACTACTGCTATACATTATACACTAATACTATACATTATACACTACTAAGGTACATTATAAACTATACACTACTACTATACATTGTACACTACCACTATACATTATACACTATACACTACACTACTACTATACACTATACACTACACTACTACTATACATTATACACTGCACTACTACTATACACTACTACTATACATTATACACTACACTACTACTATACACTACTACTATACACTAGATACTACCATACCTGTCATCCCACACGGTTTACACGTATTATTATTATTGTGCAGGGAAATTGAGTAAAATAAATAATAGATTCGAAGCCTTCGTGGCTGCAGGAATCACTCGTAGGTTGTTGGTAAAGTTTAGTAGAATTAAATTAAATAATAATAAAAAACGACGTTTCCAGTGCAACACAAGCAACCACCATCAGGGACAAATGAATGAGAAATCAACCCTAGTAATCTTTGATTCACGTTCTTCCAAAGATTGCTACATTTGAGAGAGAGACAAAACGCAGACACGGAGACACACAGAGAGACACACAGACACAGAGAGACACAGAGAGACACACAGAAAGACAACGTCTCTGTGTCGAGGCCTTAAATAGAGAGAGAGGGGGGGGGGCTATGTGAGTCTATGGGTCTCTGTGTAAGTCTATGGGTCTCTGTGTGAGTCTATGGGTCTCTGTGTGAGTCTATGGGTCTCTGTGTAAGTCTATGGGTCTCTGTGTGAGTCGGTGGGTCTCTGTGTGAGTCTGTGGGTCTCTGTGTAAGTCTATGGGTCTCTGTGTGAGTCTATGGGTCTCTGTGTGAGTCTGTGGGTCTCTGTGTGAGTCTATGGGTCTCTGTGTGAGTCTATGGGTCTCTGTGTGAGTCTATGGGTCTCTGCTGTGTGAGTCTGTGGGTCTCTGTGTGAGTCTATGGGTTTCTGTGTGAGTTTATGGGTCTCTGTGTGAGTCTATGGGTCTCTGTGTGGTGAGTCTCTGGGTCTCTGTGTGAGTCTATGGGTCTCTGTGTGAGTCTATGGGTCTCTGTGTGAGTCTGTGGGTCTCTGTGTGAGTCTGTGGGTCTCCGTGTGAGTCTATGGGTCTCTGTGTGAGTCTATGGGTATCTGTGTGAGTCTATGGCTCTATGTGATGGGTCTGTGGGTCTCTGTGTGAGTCTATGGGTCTCTGTGTGATGAGTCTATGGGTCTTTGCGTGAGTCTGTGGGTCTCTGTTTGATGAGTCTATGGGTCTCTGTGTGATGAGTCTATGGGTCTTTGCGTGAGTCTGTGGGTCTCTGTTTGATGAGTCTATGGGTCTCTGTGTGATGAGTCTATGAGTCTCTGTGTGATGAGTCTGTGGGTCTCTGTGTGATGAATCTATGGGTCTCTGTGAGATGAGTCTATGGGTCCCTGGGTGAGTATGTGGGTCTCTGTATGATGAGTCTGTGAGTCTCTGTGTAAGTCTGTGGGTCACTATGTGATGAGTCTGTGGGTCTCTGGTGAGTCTGTGGGTCTCTGTGTGATGAGTCTATGGCTCTCTGTGTGGTGAGTCTATGGGTCTCTGTGTGAGTCTATGGGTCTCTGTGTGAGTCTGTGGCTCTCTGTGTGAGTCCATGGGTCTATGTGATGAGTCTATGGGTCTCTGGGTGGTGAGTCTATGGGTCTCTGTGTGATGAGGCTATGGGTCTCTGTGTGATGAGTCTATGGGTTTCTGTGTGAGTCTATGGGTCTCTGCTGTGTGAGTCTGTGGGTCTCTGTGTGAGTCTATGGGTTTCTGTGTGAGTTTATGGGTCTCTGTGTGAGTCTATGGGTCTCTGTGTGGTGAGTCTCTGGGTCTCTGTGTGAGTCTATGGGTCTCTGTGTGAGTCTATGGGTCTCTGTGTGAGTCTGTGGGTCTCTGTGTGAGTCTGTGGGTCTCCGTGTGAGTCTATGGGTCTCTGTGTGAGTCTATGGGTATCTGTGTGAGTCTATGGCTCTATGTGATGGGTCTGTGGGTCTCTGTGTGAGTCTATGGGTCTCTGTGTGATGAGTCTATGGGTCTTTGCGTGAGTCTGTGGGTCTCTGTTTGATGAGTCTATGGGTCTCTGTGTGATGAGTCTATGGGTCTTTGCGTGAGTCTGTGGGTCTCTGTTTGATGAGTCTATGGGTCTCTGTGTGATGAGTCTATGAGTCTCTGTGTGATGAGTCTGTGGGTCTCTGTGTGATGAATCTATGGGTCTCTGTGAGATGAGTCTATGGGTCCCTGGGTGAGTATGTGGGTCTCTGTATGATGAGTCTGTGAGTCTCTGTGTAAGTCTGTGGGTCACTATGTGATGAGTCTGTGGGTCTCTGGTGAGTCTGTGGGTCTCTGTGTGATGAGTCTATGGCTCTCTGTGTGGTGAGTCTATGGGTCTCTGTGTGAGTCTATGGGTCTCTGTGTGAGTCTGTGGCTCTCTGTGTGAGTCCATGGGTCTATGTGATGAGTCTATGGGTCTCTGGGTGGTGAGTCTATGGGTCTCTGTGTGATGAGGCTATGGGTCTCTGTGTGATGAGTCTATGGGTTTCTGTGTGATGAGTCTATGGGTCTCTGTGTGATGAGTCTATGGGTCTCCGTGTGATGAGTCTATGGGTCTCTGTGTGGTGAGTCTATGGGTCTCTGTGTGATGAGTCTATGGATATCTGTGTGATGAGTCTATGGGTCTTTGTGTGATGAGTCTATGGGTATCTGTGTGTTGAGTCTATGGGTCTCTGTGTGGTGAGTCTATGGGTCTCTGTGTGAGTCTGTGGATCTCTGTGTGAGTCTATGGGTCTCTGTGTGACAAGTCTGTGGGTCTCTATGTGATGAGTCTATGGGTCTCTGTGTGAGTCTATGGGTCTCTGTGTGAGTCTATGGGTCTCTGTGTGATGAGTCTATGGGTCTCTGTGTACTGAGTCTATGGGTCTCTGTGTGGTGAGTCTATGGGTCTCTGTGTGGTGAGTCTATGGGTCTCTGTGTGATGAGGCTATGGGTCTCTGTGTGATGAGTCTATGGGTCTCTGTGTGATGAGTCTATGGGTCTCTGTGTGGTGAGTCTATGGGTCTCTGTGTGGCGAGTCTGTGGGTCTCTGTGTGATGAGTCTATGGGTCTCTGTGTGCTGAGTCTATGGGTCTCTGTGTGAGTCTATGGGTCTCTGTGTGGGTTTATGGGTCTCTATGTGTGAGTCTATGGGTCTCTGTGTGAGTCTATGGGTCTCTATGTGTGAGTCTATGGGTCTCTATGTAATGAATCTATGGGTCTCTGTGTGTGAGTCTATGGCTCTCTGTGTGAGTCTATGGGTCTCTCTGTGTGAGTCTATGGGTCTCTCTGTGTGAGTCTATGGGTCTCTCTGTGTGATGAGTCTATGGGTCTCTCTGTGTGAGTCTCTGGGTCTCTGTGTGAGTCTATGGGTCTCTGTGTGAGTCTATGGGTCTCTCTGTGTGAGTCTATGGGTCTCTCTGTGTGAGTCTATGGGTCTCTCTGTGTGATGAGTCTATGGGTCTCTCTGTGTGAGTCTCTGGGTCTCTGTGTGAGTCTATGGGCCTCTGTGTGAGTCTATGGGTCGCTGTGTGAGTCTATGGGTCTCTGTGTGAGTCTATGGCTCTCTGTGTGAGTCTATGGGTCTCTGTGTGAGTCTATGGCTCTCTGTGTGAGTCTATGGGTCTCTATGTGATGAGTCTGTGGGTCTCTGTGTGAGTCTATGGCTCTATGTGATGAGTCTGTGGGTCTCTGTGTGAGTCTGTGGGTCTCTGTGTGAGTCTATGGGTCTCTGTGTGATGAGTCTATGGGTCTCTGCGTGAGTCTGTGGGTCTCTGTGTGATGAGTCTATGGGTCTCTGTGTGATGAGTCTGTGGGTCTCTGTGTGAGTCTGTGGGTCTCTGTGTGAGTCTATGGGTCTCTGTGTGATGAATCTGTGGGTCTCTGTGTGATGAATCTATGGGTCTATGTGAGATGAGTCTATGGGTCTCTGTGTGAGTCTGTGGGTCTCTGTATGATGAGTCTGTGGGTCTCTGTGTAAGTCTGTGGGTCTCTATGTGATGAGTCTGTGGGTCTCTGTGTGAGTCTATGGGTCTCTGTGTGAGTCTGTGGTTCTCTGTGTGAGTCCAAGGGTCTATGTGATGAGTCTATGGGTCTCTGTGTGGTGAGTCTATGGGTCTCTGTGTGATGAGTCTATGGGTCTCTGTGTGATGAGTCTATTGGTCTCTGTGTGATGAGTCTATGGGTCTCTGTGTGATGAGTCTATGGGTCTCTGTGTGGTGAGTCTATGGGTCTATGTGTGGTGAGTCTATGGGTCTCTGTGTGATGAGTCTATGCGTCTCTGTGTGATGAGTCTATGGGTCTCTGTCTGATAAGTCTATGGGTCTCTGTGTGGTGAGTCCATGGGTTTCTGTGTGGTGAGTCTATGGATCTCTGTGTGATGAGTCTATGGGTCTCTGTGTGAGTCTGTGGGTCTCTGTGTGCTGAATCTATGGGTCTCTGTGTGCTGAGTCTATGGGTCTCTGTGTGAGTCTATGTGTCTCTGTGTGATGAGTCTGTGGGTCTCTATGTGATGAGTCTATGGGTCTCTGTGTGGTGAGTCTATGGGTCTCTGTGTGGTGAGTCTATGGGTCTCTGTGTGATGAGTCTATGGGTCTCTGTGTGATGAGTCTATGGGTCTCTGTGTGAGCCTGTGGGTCTCTGTGTGGTGAGTCTATTGGTCTCTGTGTGCTGAGTCTATGGGTCTCTGTGTGAGTCTATGGGTCTCTGTGTGCTGAGTCTATGGTTCTCTCTGTGTTAGTCTATGGGTCTCTGTGTGAGTCTATGGGTCTCTATGTGTGAGTCTGTGGGTCTCTGTGTGCTGAATCTATGGGTCTCTGTGTGCTGAGTCTATGGGTCTCTGTGTGAGTCTATGGGTCTCTGTGTGCTGAGTCTATGGGTCTCTGTGTGAGTCTATGGGTCTCTACGTGAGTCTATGTGTCTCTGTGTGATGAGTCTGTGGGTCTCCATGTGATGAGTCTATGGGTCTCTGTGTGAGTCTATGGGTCTCTGTGTGAGTCTATGGGTCTCTGTGTGATGAGGCTATGGGTCTCTGTGTGATGAGTCTATGGGTCTCTGTGTGGTGAGTCTATGGGTCTCTGTGTGGTGAGTCTATGGGTCTCTGTGTGATGAGTCTATGGGTCTCTGTGTGATGAGTCTATGGGTCTCTGTGTGAGCCTGTGGGTCTCTGTGTGGTGAGTCTATTGGTCTCTGTGTGCTGAGTCTATGGGTCTCTGTGTGAGTCTATGGGTCTCTGTGTGCTGAGTCTATGGTTCTCTCTGTGTTAGTCTATGGGTCTCTGTGTGAGTCTATGGGTCTCTATGTGTGAGTCTGTGGGTCTCTGTGTGCTGAATCTATGGGTCTCTGTGTGCTGAGTCTATGGGTCTCTGTGTGAGTCTATGGGTCTCTGTGTGCTGAGTCTATGGGTCTCTGTGTGAGTCTATGGGTCTCTACGTGAGTCTATGTGTCTCTGTGTGATGAGTCTGTGGGTCTCCATGTGATGAGTCTATGGGTCTCTGTGTGAGTCTATGGGTCTCTGTGTGAGTCTATGGGTCTCTATGTGTGAGTCTATGGGTCTCTATGTGTGAGTCTATGGGTGTCTGTGTGTGAATCTATGGGTCTCTGTGTGAGTCTATGGCTCTCTGTGTGAGTCTATGGGTCTCTATGTGTGAGTCTATGGGTCTCTGTGTGTGAATCTATGGGTCTCTGTGTGAGTCTATGGGTCTCTATGTGTGAGTCTATGGGTGTCTGTGTGTGAATCTATGGGTCTCTATGTGTGAGTCTATGGGTCTATGTGTGATGGTCTCCCCGCCGCACGGCGCTTTAAACTCACCTGAGCAGCGCTTTGGGTGACAGCGACGAGTCCATGGAGGTGGTGGTGGTTGTTGTTGTTGTTGGTTGTTGTTGTTGTTGGTGGTGGTGGTTGTTGGTGGTGGTGGTGGTCGAGAGTTGAGCCGAGCGACACACACAGAGAGAGAAAGGCCGCTCCGTGTACGAGGGGTGAGTTGGGTTGGGGGTGGGGGGGGTGAAGGAGGGGGCCGGTCCACCCCCTAACAAACAACAACAACAACACAACAACAACACAACAACAACAACACAACAACAACAACAACACAACAACAACAACAGCACCAGCACCACCATTCATCAAGGGGTCTCTCGCTCTGCGTGTGCCGAGATTTTGATGCGTTCTGCCCCGCGGGCTAGGAAGGTTGTCCCTGGGGGAGGGCTCTGGGGGGGGGGTGGCCTGGGCGAGTGCGAGGGAGGGAGGGGGGTGGGTGGAGGGAGGGGGAGGGAGGAGGGGGAGGGAGGGAGGAGGGGGAGGGAGGGAGGAGGGGGAGGCAGGGAGGAGGGAGGGGAGGGAGGGAGGAGGGGGAGGGAGGGGGGTAGGTGGAGGGGGAGGCAGGGAGGAGGGAGGGGAGGGAGGGAAGGGGGAGGGAGGGAGGGAGGGGGGAGGGGGAGGTGGGAGGGAGGGGAGGGAGGGAGGAGGGAGGAGGGGGGTAGTTGGAGGAGGAGGGAGGGAGGAGGGAGGGGGAGGGAGGGAGGGTGGGTGGAGGAGGAGGGAGGGAGGGTGGAGGAGGAGGGAGGGGGAGGGGGAGGGGGAGGGAGGGGGGAGGGAGGGAGGGAGGGAGGAGGGAGGGAGGAGGGGGAGGGGGAGGGAGGGGGGAGGGAGGGAGGGAGGGAGGAGGGAGGGAGGAGGGAGGGGGAGGGAGGGAGGGTGGGTGGAGGAGGAGGGAGGGAGGGTGGAGGAGGAGGGAGGGGGAGGGGGAGGGGGAGGGAGGGGGGAGGGAGGGAGGGAGGGAGGAGGGAGGGAGGAGGGAGGGGGAGGGAGGGAGGGTGGGTGGAGGAGGAGGGAGGGAGGGTGGAGGAGGAGGGAGGGGGAGGGGGAGGGGGAGGGAGGGGGGAGGGAGGGAGGGAGGGAGGAGGGAGGGAGGAGGGGGGAGGGGTGGAGATGATCGCGGGCGATTCGCCACCACCGCCACCACCCCCGGGTTTGTGAGCCACCTCCCAGTGGCGTTCACTCCAATTGGTGGTGGAGGGGTGGGGGGAGGGGTGTGGGGGGGGTGAGGGTGGGGGAGTGTGGGGGGTGGGTGAGGGTGGGGGTGTGTGGGGGGGGGTGTGTGAGGGGAGGGGTGTTGGGGGGGAGTCCAAAGTTCATCTTCCGGAAGATGGTGGTGCTCAACTCAGCTTAATAACCAGGCTACAGTCTACATTATAGACTGTCAGTACACTCACCATACTTAATAACCATTACTACAGTCTACATTATAGACTGTCAGTACACTCACCCAGCTTAATAACCAGGCTACAGTCTACATTATAGACTGTCAGTACACTCACTCAGCTTAATAACCAGGCTACAGTCTACATTATAGACTGTCAGTACACTCAGCTTAATAACCAGACTACAGTCTACATTATAGACTGTCAGTACACTCACTCAGCTTAAGAACCAGGCTACAGTCTACATTATAGACTGTCAGTACACTCACTCAGCTTAATAACCAGGCTACAGTCTACATTATAGACTGTCAGTACACTCACTCAGGTTAATAACCAGGCTACAGTCTACATTATAGACTGTCAGTACACTCAGCTTAATAACCAGACTACAGTCTACATTATAGACTGTCAGTACACTCACTCAGCTTAAAAACCAGGCTACAGTCTACATTATAGACTGTCAGTACACTCACCCAGCTTAATAACCAGGCTACAGTCTACATTATAGACTGTCAGTACACTCAGCTTAATAACCAGGCTACAGTCTACATTATAGACTGTCAGTACACTCACTCAGCTTAATAACCAGGCTACAGTCTACATTATAGACTGCCAGTACACTCACTAAACTTAATAACCAGGCTACAGTCTACATTATAGACTGTCAGTACACTCACTCAGGTTAATAACCAGGCTACAGTCTACATTATAGACTGTCAGTACACTCAGCTTAATAACCAGACTACAGTCTACATTATAGACTGTCAGTACACTCAGCTTAATAACCAGGCTACAGTATACATTATAGACTGTCAGTACACTCAGCTTAATAACCAGCTACAGTCTAAATTATAGACTGTCAGTACACTCACCATACTTAATAACCATTACTACAGTCTACATTATAGACTGTCAGTACACTCAGGTTAATAACCAGGCTACAGTCTACATTATAGACTGTCAGTACACTCAGCTTAATAACCAGGCTACAGTCTACATTATAGACTGTCAGTACACTCAGCTTAATAACCATTACTACAGTCTACATTATAGACTGTCAGTACACTCAGCTTAATAACCAGGCTACAGTCTACATTATAGACTGTCAGTACACTCACTCAGCTTAATAACCAGGCTACAGTCTACATTATAGACTGTCAGTACACTCACTCAGGTTAATAACCAGGCTACAGTCTACATTATAGACTGTTAGTACACTCAGCTTAATAACCAGGCTACAGTCTACATTATAGACTGTCAGTACACTTAGCTTAATAACCAGGCTACAGTCTACATTATAGACTGTCAGTACACTCAGCTTAATAACCAGGCTAAAGTCTACATTAGTGTTTTTTTTAGTTTCTTATTATTTTATTTGTATTCTCTTTTTTAGTTTTTATTCACTTTATTTTTTATTTTTCTATCTACGTGACTTTACCGAAAGAACCAAAGAATACCAAGATTGTGGTGCTATTTGCGGAAGAGGTCTACCGTCTTCCGGAAGACGTTCACCTGCCCTTAACATGTATTCCGGAAGCGGTAGACGCCATTTCTATTGAATGGTAGAACATCTACCCTTTCCGGAAGAAACTCACCTGGCTATGAGATGTTGACTACCTCGCCTGGTACACAGGAGGTCGTGGGTTCCACCATCATCACGGTGGCTATGAGATGTTGACTATCTCGCCTGGTGCACAGGAGGTCGTGGGTTCTACCACCATCATCATCACGTTAGCCATGAGATGTTGACTACCTCGCCTGGTACACAGGAGGTCGTGGGTTCCACCACCATCATCACGGTGGCTATGAGATATTGACTACCTCGCCTGGTACACGTGAGGTCGTGGGTTCCACCACCATCATCATCACGGTGGCTATGAGATGTTGACTACCTCGCCTGGTACACGTGAGGTCGTGGGTTCCACCAACATCATCATCACGGTGGCTATGAGATGTTGACTACCTCACCTGGTACACATGAGGTCGTGGGTTTCTCCACCATCATCATCACCACGGTGGCTAAGAGATGTTGACTACCTCGCTTGGTACGCAGGAAGTCGTGGGTTCCACCACCATCATCATCATCACGGTGGCTATGAGATGTTGACTACCTCGCCTGGTACACATGAGGTCGTGGGTTCCACCACCATCATCACGGTGGCTATGAGATGTTGACTACCTCTCCTGGTACACAGGAGGTCGTGGGTTCCACCATCATCATCACGGTGGCTATGAGATGTTGACTACCTCGCCTGATACACAGGAGGTCGTGGGTTCCACCACCATCATCATCACGGTAGCTATGAGATGTTGACTACCTCGCCTGGTACACAGGAGATCTTCGGTTCGTTCCCGACCCTGACGACTCCTGCTGCTGCTGCTGTAGATTTGGAGTCTGCGTCTCTCTCTCATCATCATCATCACGGTGGCTATGAGATGTTGACTACCTCGCCTGGCATGCAGGAGGTCGTGGGTTCGATCCTGACCCTGACGACGTCTGCTGCTGCTGCTGTATATTTGGAGTCTGCGTCTCTCTCATCATCATCATCACGGTGGCTAGGAGATGTTAACTACCTCGTCTGGTACACAGGAGGTCATGGGTTCGATCCCGACCCTGACGACGCCTGCTGCTGCTGCTGTAGATTTGGAGTCTGCGTCTCTCTCCCCCTGGTGGTCACTGCGTGGATTTGTCTCTGGATCCACCGGTTTTTCCCCTCCACGTTTAGAATCAACGTCACCACGCGTTCAGAGTGTTGAGCTGCTGCTACACATTTCCACGTGGTGATGATGATGATGGTATCAGCCACGTGGTGATGATGATGGTATCAGCCACGTGATGATGATAGTATCAGCCACGTGGTGATGATGATGGTATCAGCCACGTGGTGATGATGATGGTATCAGCCACGTGGTGATGATGATGATGGATCAGCCACATGGTGATGATGATGATGGTATCAGCCACGTGGTGATGATGATGATGGTATCAGCCACGTGGTGATGATGATGATGGTGTAGAGGTGTTAACTACGCGCTGTTGCGTAACCTGCATTGCCACCAGGGCAGTGCTGCATTACCCCTGGGTACAACGGTTGTGGTCAGTCGAGGTGAAACGGATCGTAGCCAGGGTTTGGTACGAACCAATCAGACTGTTCCACGTGGGAATGTGTGATTGGTTCTACCTGGCCACGAGGGAGTATAAGACGGGTGACCCAACGGATCTCGGGGAGTTCTCTCCCTACACGAAGACAGAAGACTGGGCTGGAGCCTAGCTAGGACCCTGGACCAGCCTCCCAGCCCTTCTAAGGGCTAATGCTCGGCATACCCAGTGGTCAGGACCCACCGGGCCAGTGGTAGACGTGTGAGTCCCGCCAAGTCCGTCAGGCTGTACCTCCCTCGGGTATCGGGTGAGGGGACCGTATATCCCTTTGTGTGTGTTAAGCATTGTATAAGGAAATAATACAATAAACAGAGTGTGCCTCCTAAGAAGTCTGCTCGTCCTTACAACACTACAACTGGTGTCAGCCACGTGGTGATGATGATGATGGTATCAGCCACGTGGTGATGATGATGATGGTATCAGCGACGTGGTGATGATGATGATGGTATCAGCCACGTGGTGATGATGATGATGGTATCAGCCAAGTGGTGATGATGATGATATCAGCCACGTGGTGATGATGATGGTATCAGCCACGTGGTGATGATGATTATGATGGTATCAGCCACGTGGTCGTGCTGTTATCATTTGCGATGGTCCAGGTCGCCTTCTGACAAAGATCCACAGGGGCTCAGTGGGGCCTTCCCTGGTAAGATAAAAAAATAGCTTAGCTTTAGTCTGTGGTTTTCTACGTATCTCTCTGGGTCTCTGTGGGTGTTGATGCATCTGCAATTTCCACATTATGATGATGATGGTATCAGACACTCGGTGGAGCAGCTCAGATGGGACATTTGTTTCAGCTTAAAGTCACCGCTCGATTAGATTGTCCCCTCTAATCTTCTCAGCTCCAAAGGCGAAACGAACTCAGAGCAGCCGTGGAACTCCAGAGACCCAGACCCATTGAAGGAACGACCTCTATAGAGAAACCCCTATAGACACCCATAGGCATGCAGACTCAAGACTCGCGCAGAGACCCATAGACTCGCACAGAGACCCATAGACTCACGCAGAGACCCATAGACTCATGCAGAGACCCATAGACTCATATAGAGACCCATAGACTCACACAGAGACCCATAGACTCACACAGAGACCCATAGACTCATGCAGAGACCCATAGACTCACGCAGAGACCCATAGACTCGTGCAGAGACCCATAGACTCATATAGAGACCCAGACTCGCACAGACCCATAGACTCGCACAGAGACGCAGACTCACACAGAACAGTAGACTCACATAGAGACCCATAGACTCGCACAGAGACCCACAGACTCGTACAGGAACCCATAGACTCACAAAGACCCATAGACTCACGCAGAGACCAACGCAGAGACCCACAGACTCGCACACAGACACCCACAGACTCGCATCGCAAACGAAGCGTTTAATTAGTGCAAATGTTTATTCATGGCGAAACTGATTGCAACCGACCGATTTGACATTGCACAGCAAAGAATGGCATGGCACTTCAAGAACAACCACCTACCCATCCCGTGTGGAGTGGAGGTGTCCTGTACGACACACACACACACACACCTCTACACATTCACGCGATGTAACCCGCACAACATCATCATGAGAAATCACTTGGTCGCGAAAGCACACCGACTAAACCAATTCGACTCACCGATTGGAACGTTTACATTCAAAACCGTCGTTGGCACGTGCGCCTCGACGTGTGTCAATCATCCCCCCCCCCAACCCCTACGACCCGGGTTCGATTCCCGCTCACGGTCAACACCAGTATCCGAATCGGTCCCGGGCCTCCCCTGGGTCGACTCGTCCTCAAAGGAGTACCTGATGTGGTGTGTAGTGAACATCACCGCTGGGGAGACAAAGGCGGCCAGGCGTGGTGCTGGCCACCCACCCCCTCGTGCGCTGTACCGGCCTTTATAGGTGCTCGCTAGCAGCACTTGCGACCGACGGTCTATTAAGGCTACACGGTGAATATTTGTCTCTATTGTTGCCTACACGTGTTCCATGTGGGTGTGTACACGTGTAGCCGACGTTTTTGCTGGAGGGCTACAGTCGGCAGATTAACGAGGCCTCACTCAGGCTGCGCCACGTGCACTATTAACTAGGCCTCACTCAGGCTGCGCCACGTGCACTATTAACTAGGCCTCACTCAGGCTGCACCACGTGCACGATTAACCAGGCATCACTCAGGCTGCACCACGTGCACGATTAACCAGGCATCACTCAGGCTGCGCCACGTGCACTATTAATTAGGCCTTACTCTGGCTGTGCCACGTGCACGATTAACTAGGCCTCACTCAGGCTGCGCCACGTGCACGATTAACTAGGCCTCACTCAGGCTGCGCCACGTGCACGATTAACTAGGTCTCACTCAGGCTGCGCCACGTGCACGATTAACTAGGCCTCACTCAGGCTGCGCCACGTGCACGATTATCTAGGCCCGACAGTAAGGCTCGAGCATGTGCACGACAATCAAATCAACATACCTAGACGATGACCAGACTACGAGATTCGATCAGCGCTGGGTCCCTCGGTGGCGGAGAGCCATAACGGTAAAAACCAAACACACCGGCATTGTACCTACACGAGCGTCTGACCCAAGCAAACGACGGGGGGGAAAAAAGGGGGCAACTAAATTACTGACCACGTTGTTGGTGACGGACGACCTGACGCGCGTGCTAAATAAAACATGAAAACCTAAACGCGACGGTCAGACGATTGCGGAAACGCAATCCCCACCTGCCGCAGATCCTCCAACCCCATCCCTAACCCACGTCCCCCCCCCCAGCCGACATTCCCACACGGACAAAGTCGACACCGCCACAACGTTCCGCATGTCTGGGGGGGGGGGGGGGGTGGGGGGGTGGAAAACCCATCTCCGTCTGGATTTGTGTGCGTTTTGAAAATATATATTCCGTGTAGTCTTTGGGTCTTTCGGTAAAAGTCACGTGGAAAGGTTTCCTTCCTGATGACGATCGCTTGTGTTGTGATCGAAACGTCACCGAAACACCCAAAGAGTATGAATTCCTGCGGTCACGAAAGCTTCAAGTCGAGATATATTCCGCATATATAGGGTGGCCCAAAAGTGAGGGTACGTAGGGTTATTTAATGTAACTTGACAAATGTTCAAAGTGGCCTTTCCAATAAAACTCGTGCGCTGTGCTCACCGTCCCCGTTAAAAATCAATTCAGGACTTGTCTTTAAAGATTAACATTCACCAGTGGAGTTTTAGTCTCGAATCGGCCACAATTTTCTAAATCTAAAAAAGGAAGAAAAAAAATGGATGACAATTCATGGCAATAGATGAAACACGAAACTTAAGTTAACGAAAACAATTTAAAATGCTTTCACGCCAGTGTTGAAATGAATATCATGACCCTGTGTGTCTTCACTTTTGGGCCACGTGGCCTGAGCAACTATTCCATCTTCTTTCCAAAGGAACGTTAAGAACCATCCAGCGAGAAGCAACCCGCGCCGTTTTTGCGGAACAGAAGAGGGACCCCGGCAATCTTCATCAAGGAATGTCGCAGCCGTGGCAAACTGGTCGCCAAGGCGTTGACCCCAGGGCTGCTGTCCCCGACCGCGGTCCAGCTACCGCCGCTGTCCCGAGCGGCGTCTAACGACGGCCTCGCCGCCGGTAAATTCCAGCGGCTGCGTGCGTGTGTGTGTGTGTGTGTGCGCTGCGTTGGCTGGATCAAGCAGCCCGCATGCCCAGCCACCGCATGCCGAAACAGCTTTTTGTTCGGCCGGATCGAGGGGGCTAAACGGGCGCGGGACGGGCTAGAGAAGAGATGGAGTGATGTGGTACAGGAGGACGTGGAGCTGAGTGGACTTGCCGATGACTGGTACCAGCGGTGTCAAGATCGGCCTCAGTGAAGGAGGAGGCTCGTGAAGGACGCTACTGGGCAGTTGGAGGTAGTCGCCCTCCAACAACAACGGAGGGCGGACGAGCGACGCTCACAACAACGAGCGGAGCGCCGGGTGGCTAAAGCACAGCAGGTTGGCACAGTAGGGGGCACAGGTGGTGCATCAGCCAGTCATCTCAGTCATCTCAGTCAGTCGACCCGTGGCACCTGCTGGGTCTGCCCCGTGACCTCCTGCCAGCGGGCGTTCGACACTTCACGTGGCCTCAAGGTGCACATGGCCTGGCACAAGCGTCGTGTTGACATCACCGCCACTTAGCGGCGAATGGCGGTTGCTGTGGTTGTTGTTGTTGTGTGCGCGCGGTCGCCCCCGTGCGGCGTGACGGTGTGTCGTAAGCCCTCCTTCCACTCGACTTGCTAAAATAAATAGGGGGCGAGGTTGGCAGTGGTGGGTTGGGTCAGCGGGTGGTAGGAGTGGGTTAGCGAGGGTAGGGATTGGGCAGCATCCGCGCGGTACCGCGCAAGGACACACGACACGCAGCCACCACGCTCGTGAATCTCAAACTCCAAACGATGTCCGGCACAGCCCATCCCCCCCCCCAACCCCTAACCCTGCACCGGGCACGGACGGATCGCAGATTTTCAACACTCTGTCATGCATTCCGCCGAGCGTTCAACGTGCCCCCCCCCTCCCTCCCCTCCCCTCCCCGTGGTTTGTTTATACAACATTCTCCCCAACCCACATTAATAGACGTCACCCGACATCACTGGATGACATATGGACGTCCCAGAGCAGCTAAGACAATGACGAAAAAAACTTGGGACTGGTCAGTGGTGACCTTAGCGGCCTCTAGCAGCCGGCCCTGGCAGCCCTTGGTGACCCTGCAGGAAGGAGGAAGAGACGCCTGGCTGGATGACTCGATGTCCCAGGACGGTTACACCACCTCCTCCTCATCCTCCTCATCATCCTCATCCTCCTCATCATCCTCATCCTCCTCATCATCCTCATCATCTTCATCATCTTCATCATCTTCATCATCTTCATCATCCTCATCATCCTCATCATCCTCATCATCCTCATCATCCTCATCATCCTCATCATCCTCATCATCCTCCTCATCATCCTCATCATCCTCATCATCCTCATCATCCTCATCATCCTCATCATCCTCATCATCCTCATCATCCTCCAGCTCCTCCTCCTCAACGACAACGACCCTGCGCAAAACTTGGTGCCGGTTGGCGACGGCCCTGGTGGCTGGCCCTAGCGGCCCTGTGGAAAGGAGGAGGAGGAGGAGGAGGAAGAGGAGGAGGAGGAGGAGGAAGGGAACGGGACAGCCGGCAGCATCGCAGCGGCGGGCGACGCGGGCACTAGGAAGAGGTCGAAGACGCTCTTGTTGGGTGGCACGACGCCGTAGACGCGCTCGTAGTCCAGGAACGTGGGCACCTGGTAGAGGAGACCAGCGTCGCGCGACCTCACCCAGTACGACACCAGCTGCAGCGGCGGGGACGGCGGATGCAACGACGACGGCGACGGCGACGGCGAAGGCGCCGAGGTGGAGGGGGAACAGGACAATGACGGTGGCGATCGGTACGCGGGGATTGTGCCGGGGCTGCCGCCGGGGCCGCTAAGGAAAGCCAGCGAGTCCGGACCGGCGGGTGGCGCCACCGCGTTTGGGGGCGTGAACTTGGAGTGCGAGGTCGGCAGCTCCCATGAGACCAGCGCCTGCGGGGCCGGGTTGCCGTACGCGGCGGCGGCGGCCACGTTGCCATGGGCGTGACCGTGGGCGTAACCGTGGGCGGCGGCCACGTTGCCATGGGCGTAACCATGGGAGGCGGCCACGTTGCCATGGGCGTAACCGTGGGCGGCGGCCACGTTGCCATGGGCGTAACCGTGGGCGGCGACCACGTTTCCGTAACCGTGGGCGGCGGCCGCGTTGCCGTAACCGTGGGCGGCGGCCACGTTGCCGTAACCGTGGGCGGCGGCCACGTTTCCGTAACCGTGGGCGGCGGCCACGTTTCCGTAACCGTGGGCGGCGGCCGCGTTTCCGTAACCGTGGGCGGCGACCACGTTGCCGTAACCGTGGGCGGCGGCCGCGTTGCAATTGTTACCGTGGGCGGCGGCCACGTTGGCGTTGCCAGGCTGGCACTGCCACGGCTGCGCCACCCATGCCGCGTGCCACGCGCGGCGCCCCTCGGCGTCGGCGGCGGTGTCAGCCGACGACGCCGACGAGGAGGAGGAGGATGATGAGGATGATGAGGAGGATGATGCGGACGAGGAGGAGGAGGGAATTGCCAGGCCGAGCGGCCGCTGGCGATCGCCCCCCGTGTCCCGGCGCTCGTGGCGGCGCCGGCGCTGGCACTGCCGTTCGCCCGCCTGGTGCCGGTGCCGACGCCGGCGCTGCCCCGCGGGAGACGAGAGGGCCATGCAGACGTCCACGGGGCCCGGCGGCTGCGGCTGCGGCAGCGGCGGCGGCCGTCCAGGGGCGGGCGACGGCGAGCGGGAGAACGGCGACGAGGCGACGGAGGAGGAGGAGGCGGAGGAGGCGGCGGAGGCGGACGACGACGGGCGAGAGACGGCGGGCGACGAATCCGATTCGTCCGCTCGCAGCGGGCGATGCACGGAGGAGGAGGAGGCGGCGGCGGCGGTGGTGGTGGAGGACACCGACGGCAGCTGCTGGTGCAGGTTGGTGGAGCCGGCGGCCGTCGGCGCCTGAGCGCAGGTGGACGAGGAGGGGGCGGGGGCGGGGTTGGGGGACGGGGCGGGCAGCGACGGACGGCCCGGCAGGACCGCCGCGTTGCCCCACGCGACGTCGCCCGGCGGCACTCGGGGCGGGTACGAGGGAACCCCCGCCAACGGTGACAGGAAGTGCCCGGCCACCGAGAGGAACGGCGCGGACGAGGAGGAGGCAGCCGAGACGCCGGAGACGACGCCGGAGACGCCGGAGACGCCGGAGAACGGCGGCGGCGGCAACGGGCGGAACCGCTCGAGAGCGGAGGCCAGGGCCGGGCCCGGCACGGCCGGCGGGCGGCACGGCGGCACCGGAGCGTCGGCGTTCGCCCAGCCGAGCTGCGGCGGCGGCCGGGACACGTCGGCCATCGGCGCGGAAGCGGCGGGAGGAGGAGCGGCCGCGGCATTGTGGGCCGAAGCCCCGTCCTGGCCGGGCGAGCACGGCCAGAGGCGGAGGCCCGGGTCCAGGAGGTAGGGCCGCAGGTCCTGCGGGTACGGCGAGCGGGCCTTGCGCGACTCGGCCGTGTTCTGCCGCAGGAGGGCCTCGGGCGGCACCTTGTCGATGTCCAGCGTCCAGTGGTTGCCCTTGCAGCCCGGGCGCGAAGGGTCCTTAAGCACCTGGGACCGGGGGGGGGGGGTGGAAGGGGGGGTGGAGGGGGGGTGGAGGGGGTTTGGGTGAGCGGGCGGGCGGACGGGCGGAACGTCGTGGGCGGGAGGGGTGGACGGAGCGGCCTGCTGGTGTCTACAGCGATGTGGAGTGGCCACGGTGGCGGGGATTATTCGGATGCTGCTGGGCGGTCTGCCGGGGTTGGAGTGGCATTGCCTCTGCCAGGGGGATCGTCTCCGGTAATGCCTCCGTTTGCGAGTGCTCGCTCGCGCGCACGCACACACGCACGCACACACACGCACGTGTGTACATGCCTACATGCGCCTTTGTCTCCCTAGTGGCAATGTTTACACATCGCACCAGGTAACTCATTTGAGGCCGAGCCGACCTAGGGAAGGCCCAGGAGCGGTTTAGACAATCGCCACCGGTGGCGTTGGCCGCGAGCGGGAATCGAACCCGGGTCGCCGGGTTCGTAGCGCAGCGTAGCGCTAACCGCCACACCACCGCTCCCCACCGCACGCACACGCACGCACACACACGCACACACACACTCGCGCACACACACGCACACACGCGCACACACGCACACACACGCACACACGCACACACGCACACACACACACTCGCGCGTACTGCGGTGGGGAGCCGTGGCTCAGCGGTTAGCGCCGCGCCAAGTTTTCGATTCTCGCCCCACGGCCAACACCGGTGACGGCCGTCCGACACCGGTCCTGGGCCTCGCCCTCGGCCTCAACCGGAGCACCTGGTGCGGCGTGTGGCAAACGTCGCCACTGGGGGGGGGGGGGGGGGAGACAAAGGCGGCCGGGCGCGGTGTTGGCCATCCGCCGCCTCTCTCGTGTTGCCCCCATTGGGGTCCTGCTCGCTCACGGCACTTGCGCCCTGGAGCCTGCTAGAGGCCACACGGGGGCTCTTTGTTGGCGGTGGCCGGTGGCGTCACCTTGGAGAAGCACTTGTTCGCAGAGAGGTTGTGGCGCACGGAGTCCCTCCAGCCCTTGTACTCGCCCGTGAAGAACGGGAACATGGAGCTGATGAGGCTGAAGATCTGAAGCACGGGGAACACCGCCGTCGTCACCGTCATCGTCGTCAACGTTGCAACAAAGTTGAGTGAGTGGGCAATTGAGTGAGTGGGCAATTGAGTGAGTGGGCAATTGAGTGAGTGGGCAATTGCGGATTGCATGGGAGATTGAGTGGGCAATTGAGTGAGTGGGCGATTAAGTGAGTGGGCAATTGCGGATTGCATGGGAGATTGAGTGGCCAATTGAGTGAGGTGGACAATTGAGTGAGTGGGCAATTGGGGATTGCATAGGAGATTGAGTGGGCAATTGGGGATTGCATGGGAGATTGAGTGGGCAATTGAGTGAGTGGGCAATTGAGTGAGTGGGCAATTGAGTGCGGGATTGCAAGGGCGATTGAGTGAGCAATTGAGTGAGTGGGCGATTGAGTGAGTGGGCAATTGGGGATTGCATGGGAGATTGAGTGGGCAATTGAGTGTGTGGGCAATTGAGTGAGTGAGTGGTTGTGTCAGTGGGTGGTTGAGTGAATAATTGAGTGGGCAATTGAGTGAGTGAGCAATTGAGTGGGGGATTGCATGGGCGATTGAGTGGGCAATTGAGTGAGTGGGCGATTGAGTGAATGGGCAATTGAGTGGGGGATTGCATGGGCGATTGAGTGGGCAATTGAGTGAGTGGGCGATTGAGTGAGTGGGCAATTGAGTGGGGGATTTCATGGGCGATTGAGTGGGCAATTGAGTGGGTGAGCAATTGAGTGAGCGATTGAGTGGGGGATTGCATGGGCGATTGAGTGGGCAATTGAGTGAGTGAGTGGTTGTGTCAGTGGGTGGTTGAGTGAATGATTGAGTGGGCAATTGAGTGAGTGGGCAATTGAGTGAGTGGACAATTGAGTGGGGGATTGCATGGGCGATTGAGTGAGCAAGTGATTGAGTGGGCGATTGAGTGAGTGAGTGGTTGTGTCAGTGGGTGGTTGAGTGAGTGATTGAGTGGGTGAGCAATTGAGTGAGTATATGAGTGGGCGAGCGATTGAGGGGCTGAGCGATTGACTGGGTGAGCGATTGAGTGGGTGATGGAGTGGGTGAGCGATTGAGTGGGTGGGCGATTGAGTACGTGAGCGATTGGGCGAGTGGTAAAATCTTGACTTTAGGCTATCGTGGCTGCAGGAATTCTAATTATTTCGGTCTTTCGGTAAAGTCAAGTAGATAGGTTCAAAGAAAATAACAAAAAACTACGACGTTTCGATCGCAACACTAATTGAGCGAGTGAGCGATTGAGTGGGAGATTGAGTGGGGGATTGCATGGGCGATTGAGTGGGCAATTGAGTGAGCAAGTGATTGAGTGGGCAATTGAGTGAGTGGGCAATTGAGTGAGTGGGCAATTGAGTGAGCGGGCAATTGAGCGGGGGATTGCATGGGCGATTGAGTGAGCAAGTGATTGAGTGAGTGAGTGGTTGTGTCAGTGGGTGGCCGAGTGAATGATTGAGTGGGGGATTGCATGGGCGATTGAATGAGCAAGTGATTGAGTGGGCAATTGAGTGAGTGGGCGATTGAGTGGGTGAGCGATTGAGTGGGGGGATTGCATGGGCGATTGAGTGAGCAAGTGATTGAGTGGGCAATTGAGTGAGTGAGTGAGTAAGTGATTGAGTGAGTGAGTAAGCAATTGAGTGGGTGAGCGATTGAGTGGGCGATTGAGTGAGTGAGTGAGTGGTTGTGTCAGTGGGTGCTTGAGTGAGTGAGTAAGTGATTGAGTGAGTAAGCAATTGAGTGGGCGAGCGATTGGTGCGAGCGAGTGGTGCAAGAGTGAGCGAGCGATTGAATGATTAAGCGACTGATCAATTGGCGAGAGAGCGACTGAGCGAGTTAGCAATTGAGCGAGCGAGCGGTGCGTGCGAGCGGCCCTACCTGTCGGAGCGTAAGCTGCAGCTCCGCGGAGCGCGTGATCGCCAGGCAGATGAGCGCCACGTACGAGTACGGAGGCTTGGGGTAGCGCTGGTAGTTCCTCTTGCTTCTCTCCGTCTTGCCAGATTCCTGTCCTCCATCACCACCGCCGCCACCGGCGCAATCACCGTGCTCCATATCTTCCTCCTAAACGGCATGAGGGGGGTGAGGTGGAGGGGATAAGTCGCACGAACAATCACGATGGTGTGCCACTGCCGGTGATCGTGTGGTTGGCCTCCTTTACTCTCTCTCTCTCACGGGGGGGAGGGGGGGGGGGAGGTGCTCATGATGGTCGTGAGTCCCTGAGTTCGAGCCCTGGGTCTGGGCGTCTCTCTTTAACTTTTAGGAGACCCACAGACTCACCACACAGAGACCCACAGACTCACCACACAGAGACCCACAGACTCACCACACAGAGACCCACAGACTCACCACACAGAGACCCACAGACTCACCACACAGAGACCCACAGACTCACCACACAGAGACCCATAGACTCACCACACAGAGACCCATAGACTCACCACACAGAGACCCATAGACTCACCACACAGAGACCCATAGACTCACCACACAGAGACCCACAGACTCATCACACAGAGACCCACAGACTCACCACACAGAGACCCATAGACTCGCCACACAGAGACCCATAGACTCACCACACAGAGACCCACAGACTCACCACACAGAGACCCATAGACTCATCACACAGAGACCCACAGACTCCCCACACAGAGACCCATAGACTCACCACACAGAGACCCACAGACTCGCCACACAGAGACCCACAGACTCATCACACAGAGACCCACAGACTCATCACACAGAGACCCATAGACTCACCACACAGAGACCCATAGACTCATCACACAGAGACCCATAGACTCACCACACAGAGACCTATAGACTCACCACACAGAGACCCACAGACTCGCCACACAGAGACCCACAGACTCATCACACAGAGACCCACAGACTCATCACACAGAGACCCACAGACTCACCACACAGAGACCCATAGACTCGCCACACACAGACCCATAGACTTCACCAACCCACGTCTCATCAGTGGTGAGTGCGCATCAGTGGATAGGCTGTGGGTGGATGATCTGTGGGTGGATCACCTGTGGGTGGATCACCTGTGGGTGGATCACCTGTGGGTGGGTCATCTGTGGGTGGATCGCCTGTGGGTGGATCACCTGTGGGTGGGTCATCTGTGGGTGGGTCATCTGTGGGTGGATCACCTGTGGGTGGAGCGCGGCAGGCAGCGCCGCGTTGTCCTCTTCCATCTCCACCTCGTGGTTCGGCGAGTCCATCGCTCCTCGGGCGAGTGGGTGGGTGGACTCTCCGGCTGGTTGGTTGAGCAGCTGGTTGGGTGGTAGACTAACCAGGAAGCCCGTTGGCGGACCAGCGCCTGTATTACCGGACATGTGACTGGACTAGTGGGCCGGTTGCTGGACCAGTGGACCAGTGGCTGGACCAGTGGACCAGTGGCTGGACCAGTGGACTAGTGGCTGGGCCAATGGACTAGTGGCTGGACTAGTGGCTAGACCATGGCTGGACTAGTGGACCAATGGCTGGACTAGTGGACCAGTGGCTGGACCAGTGGACCAGTGGCTGGACTAGTGGATGGCCTAGTGGACCAGTGGCTAGACTAGTGGACTAGTGAATGGACTAGTGGCCCAGTGGCTTGACTAGTGGACCAGTGGCTAGACCAGTGGCTGGACTAGTGCCTGGACTAGTGGTCCAGTGGCTGGACTACTGGTGAAGCTGTTGGTCTCGGCTGCTGGTTGGTGAAATACCAGGCCTGTCAGTGGCTATGATTGGTGGACCGTGCCGCTCTTGGGGCTACCGAGTAGATGGACTGCAGGTGGACTGTGGTTGGACTGCGGGCGGACTGCGAGTGGACCATAGGTGGACCGTGGGTGGACCATGGATGGACTATAGGTGGACTATTGGTAGACTATGGGTGGACTATGGGTGACTGTCCATCGAGTCCACCTTGAGCAGAGCTAGAGTCGCCCCACAATGTTGCCCACAACCTGCGGATGTGGAGCACGGGAGGAGGGCGATGGTCAGTCCGGGTGGACACAGGAGTGTGCAGGGGAGGCATAGACTTGCACAGACACCCGTAGACTTGCATTGAGACCCATAGACACGCATAGAGACCCATAGGCAAGCATAGACACCCATAGAATCACACAGAAAGGCACATAGACTCACAGAGACCGATAGACTCACAGAGATCCATAGACTCGCACAGAGAGACTCATAGACTCACGCAGAGACCCACAGACTCACACAGAGACCCATAGACTCACACAGCAGAGACCCATAGACTCGCACAGAGAGACCCACAGACTCACACAGCAGAGACCCATAGACTCACACAGAGACCCATAGACTCATCATAGAGAGCCATAGACTCGCACAGCAGAGACCCATAGACTCACACAGCAGAGACCCACAGACTCACACAGAGACCCATAGACTCACACAGAGACCTATACACTCACGCAGAGACCTATAGACTCACACAGAGACCCATAGACTCACACAGAACGATAGACTCACACAGCAGAGACCCACAGACTCACACAGCAGAGACCCATAGCCTCACACAGAGACCCATAGACTCATCACAGAGACCCATAGACTTGCACAGCAGAGACCCATAGACTCACACAGCAGAGACCCACAGACTCACACAGAGACCTATACACTCACATAGAGACCCATAGACTCACACAGAGACCCATAGTCTCATCACAAAGACCCATAGACTCATCACAGAGACCCTCAGACTCATCACAGAGACCCATAGATTCACACAGAGAGCCATTGACTCACACATAGAGACTCAGAAACTCGCATAGAGACCCAGAGACTCGCAAAGCGACCCATAGACTCGCATAGAGACCCATAGACTGGCATAGAGACCTATAGACTGGCATAGAGACCCAGACAAGCATTGAGGCAGACTCACATAGAGACCCATAGACTCAAATAGAAACCCATAGACTCACATAGAGACCCATAGACTCGCATAGAGACCCATAGACTCGCACAGCAGAGACCCATAGACTCACACAGCAGAGACCCACAGACTCACCCAGAGACCTATACACTCACACAGAGACCCATAGTCTCATCACAGAGACCCATAGACTCATCACAGAGACCCTCAGACTCATCACAGAGACCCATAGATTCACACAGAGATCCATTGACTCACACATAGAGACTCAGAAACTCGCATAGAGACCCAGAGACTCGCAAAGCGACCCATAGTCTCGCATAGAGACCTATAGACTGGCATAGAGACCCATAGACTCGCATAGAGACCCATAGACTCGCATAGAGACCCATAGACTCGCATAGAGACCCATAGACTCGCATAGAGACCCATAGACTCGCATAGAGACCCATAGACTCGCATAGAGACCCATAGACTCGCATAGAGACCCATAGACTCGCATAGAGACCTATAGACTCGCATAGAAACCCATCGACTCACTTAGAGACCCATAGACTCGCATAGAGACCCATAGACTCACACAGAGACCCATAGACTCACACAGAGACCCATAGACTCACACAGAGACCCATAGACTCACATAGAGACCCAAACACTCACACAGAGACCCATAGACTCACACAGAGATCCACAGACTCACATAGAGACCCATAGACTCACATAGAGACCCATAGACAAACACAGACATCCAGACTCACATAGAGACCCATAGACTCACACAGAGACCCACAGACTAGCACAGAGACCCATAGACTCACATAGAGACCCACAGACTCGCACAGAGACCCAAAGACTCGCACAGAGACCCATAGACTCACACAGAGACCCATACACTCCGTGACCCATAGACTCACACAGAAACCCACATTCATCACAGACATACGTAGACTCATCACACACAGGACCCACCACGTGTTCATCTGCATCTCTCAGCGTAATCGCCATCACCGACGTGGTCTATCCACTGATGGATGGAGATCATTGCGTCTGTGTTGGTGATGTCTCTAACCCTGCCGTGTGCCCTCTAACCCACGTGCTAATCTGCATCGCTCAGCGTAATCGCCATCACCGACGTGGTCTATCTACCGATGGATGGAGATCATTGTGGCAGTGTTGGTGATTCTAGATTTAAATCTTTCGCGACTGCAAGGATCCATACTCTTTGGTGCTATTCGGTAAAGTCACGTAGGTAAAAAAATAAAACAACAAAAATCACGACGTTTCGGCCACAACACAAGCGGCCTTCATCAGGTGAAGGGATCAGGCTGTCTCGAGGACAGCGCTAAAGGTCGCGGTCTGAGCGTGGCTGTGTTTCACTCCAGCGCATAGACTCACACAGCAGAGACCGACAGACTCATCAAAGAGACCCATAGACTCACGCAGAGACCCATAGACTCACGCAGAGACCCATAGACTCGCACAGCAGAGACCCACAGACTCACAGAGAGACCCACAGACTCACACAGAGACCCACAGACTCACACAGAGACCCATAGACTCACACAGCAGAGACCCATAGACTCACACAGCAGAGACCCATAGACTCACACAGAGACCCATAGACTCACACAGCAGAGACCCATAGACTCGCAAAGCAGAGACCCATAGACTCACACGGCAGAGACCCATAGACTCACACAGAGACCCATAGACTCACACAGCAGAGACCCACAGACTCACAGAGGCCCATAGACTCACACAGCAGAGACCCATAAAAAAAAAACATCACGGAGCTAACCGTGCCGCTGTTTCTGCTGCTGCTGCTGCTTCTTGCTACTCACAGCACTTGCCCCATGCAGTACTCCGAGGCTACGCGGGGGACCTCAAACGCTGGGGGGTGTCGTGGTCGTAAGCATCGGCAGTTTTGGGGGGGGGGGGGGAGGGACAAAGGCGACCCCGTGCGTGGTGCTGGCCACAGCAAACGGTCATTTGTTTTTCGATTTAAAAAGCTTTCGTGACTTGCAGGGATTCATCTTCGTGGTTGTTTCGGTAAAGTCACCACCACGTAGAATGGAAATAATAAAATAAATAATAATAAAAAAACCGCGCGCACAGTAAAATAAAAAATTAAATAAAAATAAAAAGTTGTTATGTTTTATATTTTTATTATTATTTTATTATTTCATCTTCTACGTGACTTTACCGAAAGAACCAAGAGGAACAGTCGTTTGTATTTTTTTGGGGTCTTTCGGTAAAGTAACGTAGATAATTTTAAATTAAAAATAATAATAATAAAAGCACTAAGCCCACGCCTGATGAAGACCGTTTGCGTCGCGATCGAAACGTCGTGAGTTTTTTTGGCTTTTATTATTTTTTAATTTATTCTTTTTATTTTACATTTCTATTTTATTCTTAAATTTTTCTATCTGCGTGACTTTACCGAAAGGCCCAAAGATTTTGAATCCGAAAAGCTTCAAGTCGACATTTTAAAACCCGTGATTTACTTACTCATTGACGCTTTCGGTAAAGGTCACATAGATGGAAATTTAAAATTAAAAATTGAAATAAAGTTAAACATTTAAAGTAATAATATGAATATTTATTTTATCGACGTCTAAGATTTTGAATCCCTGCAGTGACGAAAAGCTTCAAGTCGAGATTTAACCCGTGACCTACTCGTTTTATTTATGTTATTTTACAAGTTGTAATGCACCCCGCGCGAATCTGCCGTGTGGCGCTTGTTCAGAAGCCACCATCGCAAATCAAAGCTCGAATTTTGACTTAGAACTTTCGCGACTGCGGGAACTCATAATCCTTGGTTCTTTCGGTAAAGTCACGTAGGTAGAAAATAAAAACATAATACAATTTAAATTTTAAATAAAAAAAATAAATTTAAAATAATCAAAGCAAAGAAAAAAAACACGAAGACCGCTCCTGCTGCGATCGAAACGTCGTTGGCGTTATTTTTGCTTTTATTGTTTTCAATTTAGTTAAATTTTAAATTTTATTTTACTACTTTTTTTCGAATTCTGTTTTTTTTTTTCAATAAATTTTAATTTTACTATTTTTAAAATTCAGTTTTTTTTGCATTGATTAATTTCACAAATTGTATTATTTTTATATTCGGTGACTTTTTATCTCGGTGGCTTCACCGAAAGACCCGAGAATATGAAATCATAGCCGCTCAACCAAGTTGCTGAAAATGTTCAGCAGCAGCCAAATTCCGCATGGAGACCCGTACACAGAGACACACGGAGATCCATAGAGACCCACTCATAGAGAGCAACATTCATAGAGACCCATATTAAAACTAACATCATCACCGCCATCTCATCATCACCGCCACAACCATCTCATCACCACCATCTCATCGGTATTATCATCACCATCATCACCACCACAACCATCTCATCATCACCACAACCATCTCATCACCATCATCTCATCGTTATTATCATCACCATCATCATCATCTCATCATCACCACAACCATCTCATCATCATCATCACCACCACCATCACATCACCATCATCTCATCGTTATTATCATCACCATCATCACCACCACCACAACCATCTCATCATCACCACCATCACATCGTCACCACCATCACCGCCGCAATCTCTCTCACCTTCCACAGCGATGGCGTCTCCGTGTTCGCCTGGCGAGTCTTCACGACGCCCTGGTTGTTGTCCATCAGGGCACAGCAAGCGGTGGTTGAAACGGTGGACGGATGGTGGTGGTGGTCGTGGTGGTGGTGGTCGTGGTGGTGGTCGTGGTGGTGGTGGTCGTGGTGGTGGCGGTGGTGGCGGGGGTGGTGGTGATGGTCGAGGTGCAGGCGACAGAGACGGTGGAGCAGATGATGATGATGGGTGATGGGTGATGAGTGATGATGGGTGATGATGATGGCTGATGATGATGATGGCTGATGATGATGATGGCTGATGTCTTCCCCGTAACGTACGGAGGCCGAGCTTCTTGCGCGCACCCGAACGCAGCCGTGCCAAGTCGAAAGCACCACGAGGAGGGATCAAAAACGACGACTCGAGACCGATGATGATGGTGACGATGATGATGGTGGTGGTGATAATGATCAGCTGGCGACGACGATGATGAGACGGAGGTGATGATGATGACGATGATGGAAGGATTAAGCAAGGAGGGAGGGTGACTACGGGTGATGATGATGGCTGGCTGGCTGTCTGTATGTCCTCCGGTACGACGAAATGGACTCAGAAGTTGTTTTGAGTTGATGGGGGTAGGGGTGGTGGTGGTGGTGGTGGTGGCGGCGGCGTTAGCTCTTGTCTTGTCCGCGGGGGGTGATGGCTTTAAGGGGTTAGCAAGGTTGGTGGGGGAGGGGTTGTGTTGGTGCTGGTGGTGGTGGTGGGTAAACAATTAATGAATTAATCAATCAATCAGAGCCGCCGATCTGATTGAATCGACCCCCACCGTTGTTGCTGTTGGGGGTTTTAAATCCCATTGTTAATGGGGGGCGAGGGAGGAGCGGTGGCGCTGGTGGTGAGCGCGTCGGCGCTGCGGGACGTGGGGACGGCCGACCAAGTCCAACCTCAGTTTTTCCAGTTTCGTTTATTGGATGTAGCCCTCTTGAATTGTGTGCAGCAGCAAAACAAAACCACGAACAAGGAAAAAAAAAGACATCTTAAAGTGACCACGCGCAAACAGAAAAATCCAGGGAAAGGGAGGGAAGGGGAGAGAGTTGAAAAAAAAACCCAGCAAAAAATAACAACCACGAGACAATTTAAAGTTATCGGGCTATAACTCTGTAGTACCGCAACAGGCAAACCAGGCGTGGCTAAAACCAAAGCGTTTTCAAAATCGACAAAATAAAGCTCTAAAAAACAATGTAACCTGGTTTTGCATGGGTCACCCCCCCTCCCCTAGGTCGACTCCGCCTTAAATGAGTTACGTTTGCCGCGGCGAGGAAGACAAAGGCGGCCGGGCTTGCGCGGTGTTCATTGACCACCACAACCACCACAACCACCACCACCACCCACCACAACCACCGCCTTGCGTGTGCCGCTGCTGCTGCTGAACAGCACTTGCCCCGACAAGTCTGCTAGAGGCTACACGGGGTGCCTTTGTCTTTGTCTCTCACGTGGGGGGGGGGGAGCGGTGGTGCCACCCTACGAACCTTTGCCACCCGAGTTCGAGTCCCGCTCGCGGCCACCGTCGCACCGGCGGTGACGATGAAGCTTTCAGCCGGTTCCCGGGGGGCTTCACCCCTAGGTCGACTCGGCCTCAAGTTCGTTACCTGGCACGGCGTGTGGCGGGCACGACGTCGCCACTAGGGGAGACAAAGGCGGCCGGGCGCGGGTGCCGCAGCGCCGGTAACCTTCATCGGTGCCGCCGCTGCTGCTGCTGTTGCTCGCCACTAACAACACTTGCCCCGACAGCCTGTTAAGGCTACCTTGTGGGGGGGGGGTCTTTGTCTCTGTGTGTCTTTGTTCAACTTTAAGTGGGTGTCGGTGCGGAGCCGGTATCGATTAGCGGCCTTGCCGCATGCATGCATGCATACATACGTATGGACGCGTCTATATATAGACCACAGAGCCGTTACAGACGTTTCGGTCCACGGTTCAAAGGCGACTTTGAAATGCGCAAACGGCAAAAAACTTCGGAGGGGGCAATCTCGCTCCCAACAAGTCGTGCATTAAATTTTGATTTAAAGCTTTCGTGACTGCAGTAATTCATATTCTTAGTTTTTTCGGTAAAGTCACCACGTTGAAGAGAAACAACAAAATAATAAAATATATTTTTAAATTGTTTTATATATATTTTATATTATTTTGTTGTTTCTCTTCAACGTGACTTTACCGAAAAAACTAAGAATATGAATTACTGCAGTCACGAAAGCTTTAAATCAAAATTTAATCGCCTCTACGGGGAGGGTTTTCACATAACTTTAAGATCCTTCAACAAACTCCGGGATAAGAAAGCTCAGCTGATCGAGTCTCTCACCTTCCTGAAGAGATGCCGCGACTCTGGGGTAATACCAATCGCATTTACACTGACCTCTGCTGCTGTAACTTCTTCTAATGCGAAACGAATTCTTTTCCAAACTAGCTTAGCTCTTATCTCAGAAAGTCGTGCATTGCTTCGAGACGTCTCAATGCGCGCGCGTTCATTTCGACGCCTACAAATATACAGATCCATAGACCCCTTCTGTTTTTTTGGGCGTTTTAAACAACTTTTTTTTTCATTGCCGCCAGCGGCAACACCGCTGGAGGCGACTCCGATATGGAATAACACAAAGTCGCCGGCGAACACAAATTTAAAATTAACGCTCCAAATCCACGCGCTGCGGCGCTAAAAAAAAAGCACCGCGCACAACACTCCAACGGTGTCCTCATGACAGCACGGTCCCTTCACCTGATGAAGGCCACTTGTGTTGTGGCCGAAACGTCGTGATTTTTGTTATTTTTTTACCTACGTGACTTAAACCGAATAGAACCGAAGAGTATGGATCCTAGCAGTCACGAAAGCTTTAAATCTAGAAACTAAAGAAAAGTCACGTGGTGGTGGTGGTGGTTGTGGTGGTTGTGGTTGTTGTCATTCGCGCACGCCACGTTGACGAGCGAGCGATTCAGATGGTGAACATGAGGGTGCCGTCCACGCTGGTACAGAGAGAGAGGGCCTTAATCGTTGGTTCTATTGGGTAAAGTCCCCTGGACACTCTCTGTTTCAGCTACTCCCCTCCGGCAGAAGGCTTCGGTCCATCAGGACCAAAACCTCACGCCATAAAAACAGTTTCTTCCCATCTGCTGCTGGCCTGTTAAACAAGGCCAAGGGCTAACACTGTTTTTAACATTTGATCTACATAACGACACCTTGCCGATAATAACTATGTTACCCTATTTGCATTTTTTATTTTTAAATTATATCTTAAAGCTATTTTATATTCGATATTTATTTAATTTTATATACTTCAGCCCCTTGGTGTTAGACTTTTAACCCTTATTATAGTAAGACTTGTTTAAAACTTATTTAAGATTTTAGATTCCTATATGTTGAATGTATGCACCATCCTGCCAAAGTAAATTCCGTGTCGGTGTGAGCTTACATGGCGAATAAAACCTTTCTGATTCTGATAAAATAACAAAAACATTATTTTCACCTACGTGACTTAAACCCAATAGAACCAAAGAGTATGGATCCTAGCAGTCACGAAAGCTTTAAATCTAGAAACTAAAGAAAAGTCACGGGGTGGTGGTGGTTGTTGTCATTCGCGCACGCCACGTTGACGAGCGAGCTCTTCAGATGGTGAACATGAGGGTGCCGTCCACGCTGGTACAGAGAGAGAGAGAGGGGGCCTTGTCCGGCTCCCCCAGCGTTCGAGGAAGACGCGCTGCACATCACCGGCACGTGCACGTGCGCGCGTGTGTGTGTGTGTGTCACGTGGCGTGACACACACACACACACGTGCACGTGCGCGCGCGTGTGTGTGTGTGTGTCACGTGGCGTGCTCCAGCCACAGCCGCGCCTTAAGCAGGCCCCTGAACGCTGAAAACAGCACGGGGCAGCCGTCAGTGTCGCCTCGCAGCGTCTTTATTTTAATAATATTTTAATTAAATAATACAAATATATGTTTTATTTTATTTTATTGTTTCCCTTCTACGTGACTTTATTGTTTCCCTTCGACGTGAGTCTTAGTTCTTCCGGTAAAGTCACGTAGAAGGGAAACAATAAAATAAAAATATATTTTTTTCATTTTATAATAATAATAAAATAATGAAAATATATTTTTTATAATTTTATTGTTTCCCTTCTACGTGACTTTATTGTTTCCCTTCTAAGTGATTCTTAGTTCTTCCGGTAAAGTCACGTAGAAGGGAAACAATAAAATAAATTAAAAATATTTTTTTATTATTATTTTAATAAAATAATAAAAATATTTTTTTATAATTTTATTGTTTCCCTTCTACGTGATTCTTAGTTCTTCCGGTAAAGTCACGTAGAAGGGAAACAATACAATAATAAAAAATAGATGTATATTATTTATATTATTTTATTGGGAAACAATATTGGGAAGCAATAAAATATATGTTTATTATTTTATTGTTCCCCCTTCTACGTGGTGGTGACTTTACCGAAAGAACCAAGAATATGAATCCCTGCAGTAACGAAAGCTTTAAATCAAAAATTCGACGCCTCGCCCGTGAAACTGATTGCCCTCCGCCAGAGACGCTCGCCAGCCTTCTCCGTGGACCCGTCTCACCACTTTGTAGCTGCTCACCCCCGAGGCAAAAACCTGCTCTCATGCCCAGTCTCTTATGGCTAACATTGAGACGTCGGTACAGGTCTACGTTGCTTTACAGAACATTCATAGGCCCGGAGCGTCGTGTCGTTTTTTTTTCTTCCTTTTGAAGATCCGTACGGGAATCGGCTGCCAAAGCTGCAGCAGCAACAACAACATCAGAAAGCGACTAATCAAACACTGATATGCAAATGCGGTGCGGGCATATGGAGAGAGAGAGAGACACACACACACAGAGGTACAGGGCTGAAATCCAGGATCTCAGTGCCTCTGACACGGCCTTTGTGAAACCGCTTAGACAGAGACACCCAGACCCAGGGCTCGAACCCAGGCTCTCAGTGTCTCTGAGACGGCCACTGTGAACCCCCTGATAGAGAGAGAGAGAGAGACACCCAGACCCAGGGCTCGAACCCAGCGCCTCAGTGTCTCCGACACGGCCACTATGAACCCCCTGATAGAAAGAGAGAGACACCCAGACCCAGGGCTCGAACCCAGGCTCTCAGTGTCTCTGACACGGCCACTATGAACCCCCTGATAGAAAGAGAGAGACACCCAGACCCAGGGCTCGAACCCAGGCTCTCAGTGTCTCCGACACGCCCACTATGAACCCCCTGATAGAGAGAGAGAGAGACACCCAGACCCATGGCTCGAACCCAGCCTCTCAGTGTCTCCGACACGGCCACTATGAACCCCCTGATAGACAGAGACACCCTCCACATTTAGACTCAACATCACCACGCGTTTAGAGTATTTCACTGCTGCTACACATTTGGGATGGCCACGCCGCTTCTCAAAAAGATCGACGCAGCAGCGAAGTGCGGCTTTAGCTGCTAAAATACAACGAGTTTGATTTTAGTTTAGTCTATGGGTCTCTACGTATCTCTATGTGTCTCTATGTGTCTCTATGGGGCTCTGTGTGTCTCTATAGGTCTCTACGTGTCTCTATGGGTCTCTATGTGTCTCTATGGGTCTCTGTGTATCTCTATGGGTGTCTGTGTATCTCTATGGGTCTCTGTGTATCTCTATGGGTGTCTGTGTATCTCTATAGGTCTCTATGGGTCTCTATGGGTCTCTATGTGTCTCTATGTGTCTCTATGGGTCTCTATGGGTCTCTATGTGTCTCTATGGGTTTCTACGTGTCTCTATGGGTCTCTATGTGTCTTTATGGGTCTCTGTGTATCTCTATGGGTGTCTATGGGCCTCTGTGTATCTCTATGGGTCTCTGTGTATCTCTACGGGTGTCTATGGGTCTCTGTGTATCTCTACAGGTCTCTATGTATCTCTATGGGTGTCTACGGGTCTCTGTGTATCTCTACGGGTCTCTGTGTATCTCTACGGGTGTATATGGGTCTCTGTGTATCTCTATGGGTGTCTACGGGTCTCTGTGTATTTCTACGGGTGTCTGTGTATCTCTACGGGTCTCTATGTATCTCTATGGGTGTCTACGGGTCTCTGTGTATCTCTACGGGTCTCTGTGTATCTCTACGGGTCTCTGTGTATCTCTATGGGTGTCTACGGGTCTCTGTGTATCTCTACGGGTCTCTGTGTATCTCTATGGGAGTCTACGGGTCTCTGTGTATCTCTACGGGTGTCTGTGTATCTCTACGGGTCTCTATGTATCTCTATGGGTGTCTACGGGTCTCTGTGTATCTCTACGGGTCTCTGTGTATCTCTATGGGTGTCTATGGGTCTCTGTGTATCTCTACGGGTCTCTATGTATCTATATGGGTGTCTATGGGTCTCTGTGTATCTCTACGGGTCTCTATGTATCTCTATGGGTGTCTACGGGTCTCTGTGTATCTCTGTGTTGTCCGCATGCAAACCGCGCGTCGTTTTAGCCGAGGCGCGCGCGCGCGTGCGGCAAATTTGCACATCAAAGCGGCGTCGGGCGGGTCGGGGTTTTTTCGTTGTTTTTGTTTTCCTTCTCTTCGGCTGCCGATTGATTAGAGGCGGTGCGTTCAGGCGCCGCGCCGAATCAAGTGGCGGCGGTAGGGTTCCGTGAGATGCTGCTGCTGGGGGTGTTGGTGGTGGTGATGATGATGATGCTGCTGCTGGGGGTGGTGGTGATGGTGATGATGATGCTGCTGCTAACTCAAGGTGTGGATGTTCGCATGCGTGTGGCATTGGAGCATCGTCCTGGTCGCCTTTTGGCGCTGTTCTTTGGTGAGTCTCTGGGTGGTGAGACACTGGGTGGTGGTGAGACACTGGGTGGTGGTGAGACACTGGGTGGTGGTGAGACACTGGTGGTGAGACACTGGGTGGTGAGACACTGGGTAGTGAGACACTGGTGGTGAGACACTGGGTGGTGGTGAGACTCTGGTGGTGGTGAGACACTGGGTGGTGAGACACGTGGTGGTGGTGAGACACTGGGTAGTGAGACACTGGTGGTGGTGAGACACTGGGTGGTGAGACACTGGGTGGTGGTGAGACACTGGGTGGTGAGACACTGGGTAGTGAGACACTGGGTGGTGAGACACTGGGTGGTGAGACACTGGTGGTGGTGAGACACTGGGTAGTGAGACACTGGTGGTGGTGAGACACTGGTGGTGAGACACTGGGTGGTGAGACACTGGGTAGTGAGACACTGGGTGGTGAGACACTGGGTAGTGAGACACTGGGTGGTGAGACACTGGTGGTGAGACACTGGTGGTGGTGAGACACTGGTGGTGAGACACTGAGTGGTGAGACACTGGGTGGTGAGACACTGGTAGTGAGACACTGGGTAGTGAGACACTGGGTAGTGGTGAGACACTGGTGGTGGTGAGACACTGGGTAGTGAGACACTGGTGGTAGTGAGACACTGGTGGTGAGACACTGGTGGTGGTGAGACACTGGGTAGTGAGACACTGGTGGTGAGACACTGGTAGTGAGACACTGGGTAGTGAGACACTGGTGGTGGTGAGACACTGGGTAGTGAGACACTGGTGGTGAGACACTGGGTAGTGAGACACTGGGTAGTGAGACACTGGTGGTGGTGAGACACTGGTGGTGAGACACTGGTGGTGGTGAGACACTGGGTAGTGAGACACTGGTGGTGGTGAGACACTGGTGGTGAGACACTGGGTAGTGAGACACTGGTAGTGAGACACTGGGTAGTGAGACACTGGGTAGTGGTGAGACACTGGTGGTGGTGAGACACTGGGTAGTGAGACACTGGTGGTAGTGAGACACTGGTGGTGAGACACTGGTGGTGGTGAGACACTGGGTAGTGAGACACTGGTGGTGAGACACTGGTAGTGAGACACTGGGTAGTGAGACACTGGTGGTGGTGAGACACTGGGTAGTGAGACACTGGTGGTGAGACACTGGGTAGTGAGACACTGGGTAGTGAGACACTGGTGGTGGTGAGACACTGGTGGTGAGACACTGGTGGTGGTGAGACACTGGGTAGTGAGACACTGGTGGTGGTGAGACACTGGTAGTGAGACACTGGGTAGTGAGACACTGGTAGTGAGACACTGGGTAGTGAGACACTGGTAGTGGACACTGGGTAGTGAGATACTGGTGGTGAGACACTGGTGGTGAGACACTGGTGGTGGTGAGACACTGGTGGTGAGACACTGGGTGGTGAGACACTGGTGGTGAGACACTGGTGGTGGTGAGACACTGGTGGTGGTGAGACACTGGTAGTGAGACACTGGTAGTGGTGAGACACTGGTGGTGGTGAGACACTGGGTAGTGAGACACTGGTGGTGGTGAGACAGTGGGTAGTGAGACACTGGTAGTGAGACACTGGTAGTGGTGAGACACTGGTAGTGGTGAGACACTGGTGGTGAGACACTGGTGGTGGTGAGACACACAGAGAGGGACACACAAAGAGAGAGACACACATAGACACACAGAGAGACACACACAGAAACACAGAGAGAGATACACAGAGACACACAGGGGGACACACACAGAGACACACAGAGAGAGACACACACAGAGACACACAGAGAAAGACACACACAGACACAGAGAGAGACACACACAGAGAGAGACAAACAGGGACACAACAAAGACACACAGAGACACACAGAGACACAGAGAGAGAGAGAGACTCACACAGAGACACACCGAGAGAGACACACACAGACACACACAGAGAGAGATACACACAGAGACACACAGAGAGAGACACACACAGAGACACACACAGAGATACACAGAGAGAGACAGAGAGAGAGACACACACAGAGACACACAGAGAGAGAGTCACACAACATAGACACAGAGAGAGACACACAGAGACACACAGAGAGAGAGACACACACAACATAGACACAGAGAGAGAGAGACACACACAGAGACACAGAGAGAGAGACACACACAGAGACACACAGAGAGAGACTCACAACATAGACACAGAGAGAGAGACACACAGAGACACAGAGAGAGAGACACACAGAGAGACACACACAGAGAGAGACACACAGAGACACACAGAGAGACACACACAGAGAGAGCCACACACAGAGACACACAGAGAGAGACACACAACATAGACACACACAGAGAGCCACACACATAGACACAGAGAGAGAGACACACACAGAGCCACACAGAGAGGGACACACACAGAGAGAAAGACACACACCATAGACACACACAGAGACACACACAAAGAGCCACACGCATAGACACACACAGAGAGAGACACACAGAGCCACACAGAGAGAGACACACAGAGAGAGACACACAGAGACACACAGAGAGAAACACACAGAGAGAGACACACACAGAGAGACAGAGAGAGAGAGACACACACAGAGACACACACAGAGAGACACACACATAGACACACAGAGAGAGAGACACACAGAGCCACACAGAGAGAGACATAGAGAGAGACACACACAGGGAGAAAGACCCACAACATAGACACACACAGAGACACACAGAGAAAGACACACACAGAGACACACACAGAAACAAACAGAGAGAGACACACAGAGACACACAGAGAGAGACACACACAGAGACACACCGAGAGAGAGACACACAACATAGACACACAGAGAGAGACACACAGAGAGAGACTCCCACAGAGAGAGACACAGAGAGAGAGAGACACACACAGAGGGAGACGCACAGAGAGACACAGAGAGAGACTCACATAGAGAAACACAGAGAGGGACACACAGAGAGACACAGAGAGAGACACAGAGAGAGACACAGAGAGAGACACACAGAGAGAGACACACACAGAAAGACACACATAGACAAACAGAGGGAGACACACACAGAGACACACACAGAGAGACTCACATAGAGAAACACACAGAGAGACACACAGAGAGACACAGAGAGAGACACACAGAGACACACAGAGAGAAACTCACACAGAGACGCACACAGAGAGAGACTCACACATAGACACACAGAGAGAGACACACAGAGAGAGACACACACAGAGAGAGACACACAGAGAGAGAGACACACACACAGAGACACACAGAGAGACACAGAGAGAGACTCACACAGAGACACACAGAGAGAGACACACAGGCACACAGAGAGAGACACACAGAGACACACAGAGAGAGACACACACAGAGACACACAGAGAGACACACAGAGACACACAGAGAGAGACTCACACAAAGACACAGAGAGAGACACACAGAGACACACAGAGAGAGACACAGAGACACACAGAGAGACTCACACAAAGACACAGAGAGAGACACACAGAGACACACAGAGAGAGAGACACAGAGACACACAGAGAGACTCACACAGAGAGACACAGAGAGAGAGACACACACAGAGACACAGAGAGAGACTTACACAGAGACACACAGAGAGAGACTCACACACAGACACAGAGAGACACACAGAGACACACAGAGAGAGACTCACACAAGGACACAGAGAGAGACACACACAGAGACACACAGAGATAGACACACACACAGACACACAGAGAGAGACACACACAGAGACACACAGAGAGAGACACACACAGGGACACACAGAGAGAGACTCACACAAAGACACAGAAAGAGACACACACAGAGACACAGAGAGAGAGACACACACAGAGGCTCAAATTTAGTTCTACCTGATAATGGTTGCTTGTGTTGTAATCGAAACGTCGCACTCTATCATTTAATTTATTTTCTTTGTACGTCACCTTACCGAAATAACCAGTCATCCGTAACGAAGTTGACTTATTGGTTCTTACGGTAAAGTCGCGTAGAAGGGGAATAATAAAATAATAAAATAATAAAACATAATAAAATAACATTCTCACGACGTTTCGGCCACAACACCAGTAGCCTTCTTCAGGTGAAGGAACAATAACTGTCGGGAAGACGGAGCTTCAATGAACGCCGCTAAGATTCGCAAGCGTCTTTTAAGCCGGGTGGGATGGAGCAAAGCGCCTCGACAAAGGAGTTTAACGTATCAAACAGGAGAATTTAGCATTGAAGTAGCCGTGTTAATGCGATAAATTAGCAGGATGTTAAAGTGAGAAATTAGCATGTAACTGGGAGGTTAGCATGATGTCAGTGTGATGGATTAGCATGTGACTGGTCGCGGAAATAGTTTTGTTAGAGTCAGAGTTTACATATCAACAGAGGCGTTTAGTATGTTGACGCTAAAGAACTGCAACTACCCAACTATCATACAATAAGCCGATGTGAAAGAACTAAGTATAAGCTAATAAATGTACTCAATGTATTCTTCAATAAGTTGAGCTATTAACATAAAGTAACTGGGTATACACTACACTATATAATGCATACCATAGAGTAAACTGATTTTTAAAAAAACTAAAATATAAACTACATCAATGTTACGTTTCATATTCTTGGTTCTTTCTATATATTCTTTATATATATTTTATATTATTTTATTGCTTCCCTTCAACGTGGTGACTTTACCGAAAGAACCAAGAATATACTAAAAATATTGTTTTTTATTTATATTATTTTATTGTTTCCCTTCTACGTGGTGACTTTACCTAAAGAACCAAGAATATAATAAAAATATTGTTTTATATTTTTATTATTTTATTGTTTCCCTTCTACGTGGTGACTTTACCGAAAGAACCAAGAATATAATAAAAATATTGTTTTATATTTTTATTATTTTATTGTTTCCCTTCTACGTGGTGACTTTACTGAAAGAACCAAGAATATAATAAAAATATTGTTTTATATTTTTATTATTTTATTGTTTCCCTTCTACGTGGTGACTTTACCGAAAGAACCAAGAATATAATAAAAATATTGTTTTTTAATGTTATTATTTTATTGTTTCCCTATCTACGTGGTAACTTTACCGAAAGAACCAAGAATATAATAAAAATATTGTTTTATATTTTTATTATTTTATTGTTTCCCTTCTACGTGGTGACTTTACCGAAAGAACCAAGAATATAATAAAAATATTGTTTTATATTTTCATTATTTTATTGTTTCCCTTCTACGTGGTGACTTTACCGAAAGAACCAAGAATATAAAAAAAATATATATTTTTATTATTTTATTGTTACCCTTCTACGTGGTGGTGACTTTACCGAAAGAACCAAGAATATAATAAAAAAATATTGTTTTATATTTTTATTATTTTATTGTTTCCCTTCTACGTGGTGACTTTACCGAAAGAACCAAGAATATAATAAAAATATTGTTTTATATATTTTATTGTTTCCCTTCTACGTGGTGACTTTACCGAAAGAACCAAGAATATAATAAAAAATATTGTTTTATTATTTTATTGTTTCCCTTCTACGTGGTGGTGACTTTTCCCTTCTATGTGGTGACTTTACCGAAAGAAACAATAATATGAATCACTGCAGTCACGAAAGCTTGAAATCAAAATGTTAAGTTTTAAATTTCGATTTAAAGCTTTCGTGACTGCGAGGAATCATCTTCTCTGGTTCGTTCGGTAAAGTCACCACCACCGCCACGTGGAATGAGAATAAAATAATACAAATAATAAAATAACACGATAAAATTCTCACGACGTTTCGGCCACAACACAAGCGGCCTTCGTCAGGTGAAGGAACGGAAACTGTCGGGGTCGAGGGAGCTTCAATGGGCGCCGCTAAGATTCGCCGCGTCTTTTAAGCCGGGTGAGAGGCGTGGCGAGCCTTGACAAGGGCGTTTACATAGCAGAGCAGGAGGATTTAGCATTGAAATAGTCGAGGGATTGGCTCGCGACAGAAATAGCTGTGTTAAAATTTACATATCCACAGAGGCATTTAGTATATGGACGCTGAAGGACCCCAAACTACCCAACTATCGTAAAGTAATTGAAGCTTCGTCGTCCCGACAGTTTTTTTTGCCCTTTCACCTGAGGAAGGCCGCTTGTGCTGTGGCCGAAACGTCGTGAGAATTTTATCGCTCGGGGCGGAGGAAATCTGCGGAAGGTCCCGGAGCCTCCCCCCTCCTCCCCTCCTCCCCCCTCCCCTCCCCTCCCCCCCTCCTACCCCCTCCCCCCCCCCTCTCCCCCCCTCTCCCCCCCTCTCCCCCCTCCCTCCTCCTCCCCCCTCTCCCCCCTACCCCCCCCCTCCTCCACTGAGGAGCACGACACTTCGCGGGTGGCAGTGATTGTGGCAGGAGTCTCGGGCAGGCTGAGTCGACGTTAATCCACGACACGAGGGTTTGGTTTGCGAGGGGAAGGAGGAGGATTTGGGGGGGGGGATAGGGGGGGGGGCTGGATCTCGTTACAATATAAAAGTTATATGCTTAGTTCTTTCGCTAAAGTCACCACGGTTGAAGGGAAACAATAAAATAATATAAAATATATATAAAACAATAAAAAAATTCTCACGACGTTTCGACCATAACACAAACGGTCGTGTTAAGGTAGAAACGTCGTGAGAATTTTTTTTATTGTTTTATATATTTTTTATTATTTTGTTGTTTCCCTTCAACGTGGTGACTTTACCGAAAGAACTAAGAATATGAATTACTGCAGTCACGAAAGCTTTAAATCAAAATATAAAAGTTGTGTCGTCAGCACAAGCAGCCACCGCCACCCGCCGACACGGCCGACTAGCAAAGGGGATTTGAAGTACGTGAAACATCAGAGTAGGGGGGGGGGTCGTTTAGGGGGCCGTCCATAAATGACGTCACGTATCTAGGAGGTGGTGGGGTCAGACAGGTGTGACGAGGGGGAGGAGGGTGTTTGACAAACGTGACGTCACGTCAAAATGCGCAACTTTATAAATACATATAGACACAACACGTTCTGCTTAATTAAATAGACTTTGTTAATAAATTATTTCTCCTACAACATCAGAGCGTGCAGCGCCACATTAAATAACGCGCTGCAATGACTAATAGTTTAAAGCGATTTGAAGCATGTTTTATTTTAATTTTTTTGGGGGAGGGGGGGGGGGCAGAGCTTTGTGACGTCATATTTAAAATCGCGTGACGTCATTTATGGACACCCCCTAAACCTTGGGCCACAATATCTGGGGCTTTTCTTCATATAAATCAACGCGTAGATTTCTGTTTATATGATTGTGGTTATGGAGATTGAATCTCTACCCTCGGGGCTCCTCCAGAAACAACGAAAAGCCGCCTCGTGTGGCCACGTGGAATGTCCGAACGCTCACTGCGGAGGAGAGGCTGCCACTCCTCTGTCGGGAGCTGGACCGGTACCGCCTGGATCTCTGTGGCATTCAGGAGGTCCGGTGGACTGGCTCTGGCTCCTGCCACCATGAGGGGTGGACAGTCCTCTACTCGGGGCAGCAGACTGCCAAACAACAGGGTGTGGCTCTTCTTTTGAACAAAAGAATGAAGGGGGTGTGGGAGCGTGGCGGTGAGGTGTGGGAAGCTGTAAGCCCCAGGCCACTTTGGGCTCGCCTTCCCATCAACCGGAGGCGAGGAGTGGTGGTCGTGGTTACTTATGCCCCCACCGAAGACGAGCATCCGTGGAGGGATGCAGCAAAGCCGATGAGTCAGATGCCTTCTATGACCTCCTGTCACAGGTGCTGGCTAAAGTGGCCCCTCGGGATAGAGTCATCTTGTTGGGTGACTTCAATGCCCGAGTTGGTCATGATGCTGGCACCTGGTCTGGAGTGATTGGAGGGCATGGGCCAGATCAGCTCAATAACAACGGTAGGAGGCTGCTAGATTTGTGTGCAGCCCATGGGCTGGTAATTACCAACACGCTGTTCCGGCATCGGCGCATCCACACAACATCATGGATGCATGCCGGGTCCAAGCAAGAACATCTGCTGGACTACATAGTGATGGACCAGCGGATGCGAGCCCATGTCCTTGACACCAGGACCTACCGTGGAGCTGATCTGCCCTCTGACCATCGACTAGTCATCTGTAAGATGCGCCTGCTATTCTTCCACTCCGGTGGTGGGTGTACACACAGGACCCCATTCCAACCTAAAGTTTCCTGGTATCAGTTATCTGATGAAAGTTGCAAGCGAGAATTTTATCATCGCTTGCGGCTGAGATTGGCATCGTCCCCGACTCCTCCTGATGTCGAGGGTAAATGGGCGAGGTTTAGGACTGTGACTCATGCAGCTGCAATGGCTGCTTTGGGTACGCGGTCCAGACCTCCCCAGATACCCTGGCTGACAGAGGAGGTGTTCAGGATGGTTGAGAAAAAGCGACAGGCCCACTGTCATCGGCTACAGAATCCCAAGTCAGAGAATGAGGAGGCTTACCGCAGCCTTCGCTCGGATGTTCGGAGAGCCGTGAGGCGCTGCAAGGACGGGTGGTGGTCGCGGGTTGCTGAGGAGATGGAGTCTGCCTCAGTGGCCCGCGATCACAAATCCCTATTTAACTCCAACAAAAAAGTAACCTACAGCGCCACACCTATTACCATCATTAGGGGAAAAAACGGTGAACCAATCTCCGACCCCCAGGAACAGGTTTGCAGATTGGCTGAGCATTTCTGAGGTCCTGGGGGAGGGAAAATCCCTCAGCCAGGAAAACATCCTGGCACAAAGTGAGGATGACCCTGCTGAGGCTGCGGTGCCTCAAATATTGGAAGAAGAAGTCACCCCCTGTGAGTGGCTGGCTGAAGTGCCACCTGTTGAGGAAGTACTGAAGGCGATCCGGAGTCTGAGGCCAGGAAAGGCAGCGGGCAGAAATGATCTCCCAAGCGAAATGCTGAGGGAGGGTGGCGTTTGTGCACAGACTGCTCTATTTGACATCATAACAACAGTCTGGACCACTGGATGGGTTCCGCAGGATTGGAAGGATACCCTGTTGGTCCCCCCTTTTAAGAAGGGGGACCGCACAGACTGTAACAGCTACAGGGGCATCTCACTCCTCAGTGTGCTGGGAAAGGTCCTGGCAAGGATTATTCAACATCGCCTTGCCAGGCACGCTGAGGAGAGGCTTGCAGAGCCCCAATGCAGCTTTAGGAAAGGGCGGTCCTGCACAGATGCCATATTTTCTGTCCGTCTGCTACAGCAGAGGTGTAGGGAATTCCAGCAAGACCTACATCTCTGCTTTATTGACCTGGTCAAGGCCTATGATACCATCAGTAGGCCTGGGCTTTGGGTTGTTCTTCGTGCTTTTGGAGTACCTGACCCTCTGCTCACGATCATTAAGGACCTTCATGATGGTGAGCGGGCCTGGGTAAAACTACGTGGCCGGGAGTCAGAGCCATTCCCTGTACACCTTGGGGTGCGACAGGGATGTCCTCTGGCTCCCATAATATTTAACATCTATTTTGACCACGTAGTTCGTGAAGCCTTCAATAGCTGTACCGGGGGAATCTCCATATGGTACAGATATAATGGGAGGCTGATCGATGCCCGGGTGCGGTCAAGGGATGGCTCCCTATTCCTCAACCACGTTATGTATGCCGATGATTTGGTAATAGCTGCTCATTCAGAGGAGGAGCTGGAGACGCTGCTGGTGAGACTGGAGCGTGCTACTAAGAGATGGGGCCTTACCATCAGCCCCACCAAAACTAAGCACCTGCCTGGGTATTTTGTACCATCGGACACTCCACCCGCACAACTCCCAATCGGTGATGGGGCAGTTGTGGAGAGAGTGGAGAGTTTCCCATACCTGGGCAGTGTGCTTATGACCGGGTCCAGTTTAACAGCAGAGGTCTCACTCCGAATCTGTCGAGCGGCAATATCTTTTCATCGGTTGCGTAACGCTGTGTGGAAGCTACCTGGTCTGTCGCTCCGCACTAAGCTTCAGGTCTTCTCGGCCACGGTCATTCCCTCCCTTCTCTATGCTTGCGAAACGTAGAACCCCCTAATGGAACATCTTCGCTGGTTAGAAACATTTAGGCTGGCCTGCCTACGATCCATCCTGGGTTTAACCAGGCTGGATTGTGTGAGGAGCTCACAAATCCTTGAAAGATCTGGGCACGGTCCCATCGATGAGCTCCTCCGGCAGGCGAGGCTGGGTCATGTAGCCCGCATGACCAGCCACCGCATACCGAAACAGCTTTGTTCGGCCGGATCGAGGGGGCTAAACAGGCGCGGCACGGGCTAGAGAAGAGATGGAGTGATGTGGTACAGGAGGACGTGGAGCTGAGTGGACTTGCCGATGACTGGTACCAGCGGTGTCAAGATCGGCCTCTGTGGAGGAGGCTCGTGAAGGACGCTACTGGGCAGTTGGAGGTAGTCGCCCTCCAACAACAACGGAGGGCGGAGGAGCGACGCTCACAACAACGAGCGGAGCGCCGGGTGGCTAAAGCACAGCAGATTGGCACAGTAGGGGGCACAGGTGGTGCATCAGCCAGTCATCTCAGTCATCTCAGTCAGTCGACCCATGGCACATGCTGGGTCTGCCCCGTGACCTCCTGCCAGCGGGCGTTCGACACTTCACGTGACCTCAAGGTGCACGTGGCCTGGCACAAGCGTAGTGGTGACGTTACCGCAACTTAGTGGCGAATGGCGGTTGTTGTTGTGGCTGTGTGTGTGTGGCTGTGTGTGGGTGGCTTTGTGTGGCTGGGTGTGTGTGGCTGTGTGTGTGGCTGTGTGTGTGGCTGTGTGTGTGTGTGGCTGTGTGTGTGGCTGTGTGGGTGGCTGTGTGTGTGTGGCTGTGTGTCTGGTGGGGGTGGTGGGGGTGGTGATGGTCGGGGTGGTGGTGGTGGGGGTGGTGGGGGTGGTGGTTGTGGGGGTGGTGGTGGTGGTGGTTGTGGTTGTGGGGGTGGTGGTGGGGGTGGTGGTGGTGAGGGTGGTGGTGGGGGTGGTGGTTGTGGGGGTGGTGGTTGTGGGGGTGGTGGTTGTGGGGGTGGTGGTGGGGGTGGTGGTGGTGGGGGTGGTGGTGGTGAAGGTGGTGATGGTGAGGGTGGTGGTTGTGGGGGTGGTGAGGGTGGGGGTGGTGAGGGTGGTGGTTGTGGGGGTGGTGAGGGTGGTGGTGGTGGGGGTGGTGGTGGTGGGGGTGGTGGTGGTGGGGGTGGTGGTGGTGGGGGTGGTGGTTGTGGGGGTGGTGGTGGGGGTGGTGGTGGTGGGGGTGGTGGTGGTGGGGGTGGTGGTGGTGGGGGTGGTGGTTGTGGGGGTGGTGGTGGTGGGGGTGGTGGTTGTGGGGGTGGTGGTGGGGGTGGTGGTGGTGGGGGTGGTGGTGGTGGGGGTGGTGGTGGTGGGGGTGGTGGTTGTGGGGGTGGTGGGGGTGGTGGTTGTGGGGGTGGTGGTGGGGGTGGTGGTGGTGGGGGTGGTGGTGGTGGTGAAGGTGGTGATGGTGAGGGTGGTGGTTGTGGGGGTGGTGAGGGTGGGGGTGGTGAGGGTGGTGGTGGGGGTGGTGGTGGTGGGGGTGGTGGTTGTGGGGGTGGTGGTGGGGGTGGTGGTGGTGGGGGTGGTGGTTGTGGGGGTGGTGGTGGGTGTGGTGGTGGTGGGGGTGGTGGTTGTGGGGGTGGTGGTGGTGGGGGTGGTGGTGGTGGGGGTGGTGGTTGTGGGGGTGGTGGTGGTTGTGGGGGTGGTGGTGGTTGTGGGGGTGGTGAGGGTGGGGGTGGTGGTTGTGGGGGTGGTGGTGGGGGTGGTGGTGATGGTTGTGGGGGTGGTGAGGGTGGTGATTGTGGGGGTGGTGGTGGTGGTGGGGGTGGTGATGGTGGTGGTGGTGGTTGTGGGGGTGGTGAGGGTGGTGGTGGTGGTTGTGGGGGTGGTGGTGGTGGTTGTGGGGGTGGTGGTGGTTGTGGGGGTGGTGGTGGTGGTTGTGGGGGTGGTAGCGTTGCCTTTGTGCGCGCGCGGTGAACACGTGGGGAGACAAAGGCGGCCAGGCGTGGGTGGTTTTGGCCACAGCACTTGCCCCAAAAGCCTGCTACAGGCTACACGGGGGATCTTTGCCTGTGTGTGCATGTGGGCATCCGCTAGGTCGACTCAGCCTCAAGTGAGTTACCTGGGTTGGGGTGCGTTCGTAAATGTCAGCATTGGGGGTGACAAAGGGGTGTGCTGATGGTATTGCTCCAGGTGTGATGTCCCCGGTGTGATGCCCCCGCTCAGCTGCTGTTCACCGTCTTCATCACAAGCGAACTGGGGCCATCGCAGACGAGAGCAGCTCAACCACGTGGCTGACATCGTCACGTGGAAATCACAGATGCATAGACACCAACAGAGACCCATAGAGATACACAGACACCCATAGACATACACAGAGACCCATAGAGATACATAGAGAACCATAGACACCCATAGAGATACAGACACCCATAGAGATACACAGAGACCCATAGAGACACGTAGACACCCATAGACACTCACAGAGATGCACAGAGACCCACAGACACCCATAGATATACATAGAGACCCATAGACCACCACAGAGATGCACAGAGACCCACAGAGATGCACAGAGACTCTTTGAGACACGTAGACACCCATAGACACCCACAGAGATGCACAGAGACCAACAGAGACACGTAGACACCCATAGACACCCACAGAGACCAATAGACACCCATAGAGACACGTAGACACCCATAGACACCCACAGAGATGCACAGAGACCCATAGACACCCACAGAGATGCAAAGAGACCCACAGAGACACGTAGACACCCATAGACACCCACAGAGATGCACAGAGACCCATAGAGATACACAGAGAACAATAGAGATACCCAGAGACCCATAGAGATACACAGACACCCATAGAGATACACAGAGACCCATAGAGATACATAGAGACCCATAGAGATACATAGAGACCCACAGAGATGCACAGAGATCCATAGAGACAAGTAGACACCCATAGACACCCACAGAGACCCATAGACACCCATAGAGACACGTAGACACCCATAGACACTCACAGAGATGCACAGAGACCCACAGACACCCATAGATATACATAGAGACCCATAGACCCCCATAGAGATACACAGAGACCCATAAAGATACACAGAGACCCACAGAGATGCACAGACACCCACAGAGACACGTAGACACCCATAGAGATACACAGAGACCCATAGAGATACACAGACACCCAGAGAGATGTACAGAGACCCACAGAGACACGTAGACACCCATAGACACCCACAGAGACCCATAGACACCCATAGAGACACGTAGACACCCATTGACACCCACAGAGATGCACAGAGACCCACAGACACCCATAGATATACATAGAGACCCATAGACCCCCACAGAGATGCACAGAGACCCACAGAGATGCACAGAGACCCACAGAGATGCACAGAGACCCTTTGAGACACGTAGACACCCATAGACACCCCCAGAGATACACAGAGACCCGTAGACACCCATAGACACCCACAGAGATGCACAGAGACCCACAGAGACACGTAGACACCCATAGACACCCACAGAGATGCACAGAGACCCATAGAGATACACAGAGACCCATAGAGATACACAGAGACCCATAGAGGTACACAGACACCCTTAGAGATACACAGACACCCTTAGAGATACACAGACACCCTTAGAGATACACAGAGACCCATAGAGATACACAGAGACCCGTAGATATACACATAGACCCTTAGAGATACACAGAGAACAATAGAGATACACAGAGACCCGTAGAGATACACATAGACCCTTAGAGATACACAGAGAACAATAGAGATACACAGAGACCCATAGAGATACACAGAGACCCACAGAGATACACAGAGACCCTTAGAGATACACAGAGACCCATAGAGATACACAGACACCCTTAGAGATACACAGAGACCCTTAGAGATACACAGAGAACAATAGAGATACACAGAGACCCACAGAGACACGTGGGTAGTTAACGTCTCTTAGCCACTGTGAAGCCTATAGGCGCTATTGTTCGCTAACTTCCCTTACCCCAGCAGCCTGGCAAAGGCTACACACGGTAAGGGATCTTTGTCGTTGTCAGCAACCCCGACTATGACCAGCGTGGTGAAGTATGGTCAAAATAAGGTCAAGTTCTATATTCTTAGTTCTTTCGGTAAAGTCACGTTGAAGGGAAACAACAAAATAATAATCTATATAAAACAATAAAAATTCTCACGACGTTTCGACCATAACACAAATGGTCGTCTTCAGTTGTGTTGGTTTGCATAAATGTATTTAAAAATTTCGTCTCCCCCCTCCTCTTTTCAGAATATAGATGGACTAGTCCTAAATAAACTGCCAAATCGTTGCGCGTGGCGCTAACGTTTTTTTTTATAAATAAATAAATACACCGTTTAAAAATAAAAATAAATTTATGCAAACCAACACACCTGAAGACGACCGATTCGAAACGGGTAAGTAGTAGGCTGTGTGGTGTGTGAGAGAAGTAGACCTCGCCCATGTTAATCAATGGAAGAGGCACCCTGAGGTAGTGTCAATGGTGGTGGGATTCGGAACGGATAAGTAGTAGGCTGTGTGGTGTGTGTGAGAGAAGTAGACCTCACCCATGTTAATCAATGGGACAGGCTTCGTGAGGTAATACGAGTGGAGGTGGAATTCGGAACGGGTAAGTAGTAGGCTGTGTGGTGTGAGAGTAGTAGACCTCGCCCATGTTAATCAATAGGACAGGTGGAATTCGGAACGGGTAAGTTGATACAATTAATATATTTTAATAATTATCATTAATTTTAAGAATTATGAACATTGTAATTATTAATATGAATACCATTCTTATTTTATACTTATATGTTATTATATACTAATAATTATATCTAAATATATTGATATTTTAAATATTATTAATAAAAACATATTCCGATTCCGATGTTTAAAGCAGTAAATGATTATGAATATTATCATAAATAGTATTATAAATTTATAATTATATATAACTATTATATAAAATATTAAAATATAAACATTATTAAAATTAAATAAGCGTTTTTTGTATCATGGGGGAGAGATGCGTCACGAGGCCACGCCCATATGGTTTGACGTCACGCGTCACGTGCAGGAAGAGGGGGCGGGGCTATTATAGTGACGGGTCGGAGACGTCACCACACGCGTCTCGCGGCTCACGGTCGAGTCAACCTCGCTCCTTCACTTCCGCTGCAGCTGTTGTTGTTTTTGACGTTGTTCTTGTTGTTGTTATAATCAACAACAACGCCGAGGGTTGGAAGATGAACGGGCAGACTAAGTTCCTCATCTACCTCTTCGTTGGGGTCATCGTCATGGGTAAGCCTCTTGTCTCTGTGATGAGTCTATGGGTCTATGTGTGAGTCTATGGGTCTCTGTGTGATGAGTCTATGGGTCTCTGTGTGAGTCTATGGGTCTCTGTGTGAGTCTATGTGTCTCTGTGTGATGAGTCTATGTGTCTCTGTGATGAGTCTGTGGGTCTCTGTGATGAGTCTATGGGTCTCTGTGTGAGTCTATGGGTCTCTGTGATGAGTCTATGGGTCTCTGTGTGAGTCTATGGGTCTCTGTGTGATGAGTCTATGGGTCTCTGTGATAAGTCTGTGGGTCTCTGTGATGAGTCTATGGGTCTCTGTGTGAGTCTATGGGTCTCTGTGTGAGTCTATGGGTCTCTGTGATGAGTCTGTGGGTCTCTGTGATGAGTCTGTGGGTCTCTGTGATGAGTCTATGGGTCTCTGTGATGAGTCTGTGGGTCTCTGTGATGAGTGTATGGGTCTCTGTGTGAGTCTATGGGTCTCTGTGATGAGTCTGTTGGTCTCTGTGTGAGTCTATGGGTCCATGTGTGAGTCTATGGGTCTCTGTGATGAGTCTGTTGGTCTCTGTGTGAGTCTATGGGTCCATGTGTGATGAGTCTATGAGTCTCTGTGTGAGTCTATGGGTCTCTGTGTGAGTCTATGGGTCTCTGTGTGAGTCTGTGGGTCTCTGTGATGAGTCTGTGGGTCTCTGTGTGATGAGTCTATGGGTCTCTGTGATGAGTCTGTGGGTCTCTGTGTGAGTCTATGGGTCCCTGTGTGATGAGTCTATGGGTCTCTGTGGGAGTCTGTGGGTCTCTGTGTTAAGTCTATGGGTCTCTGTGTGAGTCTGTGGGTCTCTGTGTGATGAGTCTATGGGTCTCTGTGATGAGTCTGTGGGTCTCTGTGTGAGTCTATGGGTCTCTGTGTGAGTCTGTGGTTCTCTGTGTGATGAGTCTATGGGTCTCTGTGTGAGTCTATGGGTCTTTGTGTGAATCTGTGGGTCTCTGTGTGAGTCTGTGGGTCTCTGTGATGAGTCTGTGGGTCTCTGTGTGAGTCTGTGGGTCTCTGTGTGAGTCTGTGGGTCTCTGTGTGATGAGTCTATGGGTCTCTGTGTGATGAGTCTATGGGTCTTTGTGTGAGTCTATGGGTCTATGTGTGAGTCTATGGGTCTCTGTGTGAGTCTGTGGGTCTCTGTGATGAGTCTGTGGGTCTCTGTGTGATGAGTCTATGGGTCTCTGTGATGAGTCTGTGGGTCTCTGTGATGAGTCTGTGGGTCTCTGTGATGAGTCTATGGGTCTCTGTGTGAGTCTGTGGGTCTTTGTGTGAGTCTGTGTGTCTCTGTGTGATGAGTCTATGGGTCTCTGTGATGAGTCTGTGGGTCTCTGTGATGAGTCTATGGGTCTCTGTGTGAGTCTATGGGTCTCTGTGTGAGTCTATGGGTCCCTGTGTGATGAGTCTATGGGTCTCTGTGATGAGTCTGTGGGTCTCTGTGTGAGTCTATGGGTCTCTGTGTGAGTCTGTGGGTCTCTCTGTGATGAGTCTATGGGTCTCTGTGATGAGCATGTGGGTCTCTGTGATGAGTCTATGGGTCTCTGTGTGAGTCTATGGGTCTCTGTGTGAGTCTGTGGGTCTCTGTGTGATGAGTCTATGGGTCTCTGTGATGAGTCTGTGGGTCTCTGTGATGAGTCTATGGGTCTCTGTGATGAGTCTGTGGGTCTCTGTGTAAGTCTATGGGTCTCTGTGTGAGTCTGTGTTTCTCTGTGTGAGTCTATGGGTCTCTGTGTGAGTCTGTGGGTCTCTGTGTGATGAGTCTATGGGTCTCTGTGATGAGTCTGTGGGTCTCTGTGATGAGTCTATGGGTCTCTGTGATGAGTCTATGGGTCTCTGTGTGAGTCTGTGGGTCTCTGTGTGATGAGTCTATGGGTCTCTGTGATGAGTCTGTGGGTCTCTGTGATGAGTCTATGGGTCTTTGTGATGAGTCTATGGGTCTCTGTGTGAGTCTGTGGGTCTCTGTGATGAGTCTATGGGTCTCTGTGTCAGTCTATGGGTCTCTGTGTGAGTCTGTGGTTCTTTGTCTGATGAGTCTATGGGTATCTGTGATGAGTCTGTGGGTCTCTGTGATGAGTCTATGGGTCTCTGTGATGATTATATGGGTCTCTGTGTGAGTCTATGGGTCTCTGTGTGAGTCTGTGGGTCTCTGTGTGATGAGTCTATGGGTCTCTGTGTGAGTCTATGGGTCTCTGTGTGAGTCTATGGGTCTCTGTGTGAGTCTGTGGGTTTCTGTGATGAGTCTGTGGGTCTCTGTGTGATGAGTCTATAGGTCTCTGTGATGAGTCTGTGGGTCTCTGTGATGAGCCTGTGGGTCTCTGTGATGAGTCTATGGGTCTCTGTGTGAGTCTATGGGTTTCTGTGATGAGTCTGTGGGTCTCTGTGTGAGTTTATTGGTCTCTGTTTGAGTCTATGGCTCTTTGTGTGAGTCTATAGCTCTCTGTGTGAGTCTATGGCTCTCTGTGAGTCTATGGGTCTCTTTGTGGTGAGTCTGTGGGTCTCTGTGTGAGTCTATGAGTCGCTATGTGTGAGTCTATGGCTCTCTGCGTGAGTCTATGGCTCTCTGCGTGAGTCTATGGGTCTCTGTGTAAGTCTATGGCTCTCTGTGTGAGTCTATGTGTCTCTGTGTGAGTCTATCTATGGCTCTCTGTGTGAGTCTATGGCTGTCTGTGTGAGTCTATGGCTCTCTGTGTGAGTCTATGGCTCTCTGTGAGTCTATGGCTCTCTGTGAGTCTATGGCTCTCTGTGTGAGTATATGGGTCTATGCGTGAGTCTGTGGGTCTCTGTGTGAGTCTATGGCTCTCTGTGAGTCTATGGGTCTCTGTTTGATGAGTCGATGGCTCTCTGTGTGAGTCTATGGCTCTCTGTGAGTCTATGGCTCTCTGTGTGAGTCTATGGCTCTTTGCGTGAGTCTATGGCTCTCTGCGTGAGTCTGTGGCTCTCTGTGAGTCTATGTGTCTCTGTGTGAGTCTATGGCTCTCTGTGTGAGTCTATGTGTCTCTGTGTGAGTCTATGGCCCTCTGTGTGAGTCTATGGCTGTCTGTGTGAGTCTATGGCTCTCTGTGTGAGTCTATGGCTCTCTGTGAGTCTATGGCTCTCTATGTGAGTCTATGGGTCTATGCGTGAGTCTGTGGGTCTCTGTGTGAGTCTATGGCTCTGTCTGATTCTATGGCTCTCTGTGTGAGTCTATGGCTCTCTGTGTGAGTCTATGGGTCTCTGTGTGAGTCTGTGGGTCTCTGCATGAGTCTATGGCTCTCTGTGTGAGTCTATGTGTCTCTGCGTGAGTCTATGGCTCTCTGTGTGAGTCTATGGCTCTCTGTGCGAGTCCACGGGTCTCTATGGCGCGCTCCTTGGCCCGTAGAGGATCTCACGCCTTGCTCCACGCACCGCTAAGCTGGAGCCACGATCTCTCCACTGCTGGATGACCTCACTTATTTCCATCTCGGCGAGCAAAAATCTTGACCCGTCCTGGCCATTCCTTCTGAACGGGACTCTGGCCTCGTCTTCTGCCTGTGGGTGGGGGTGGGTGGGGGTGGGTGGGGGTGCTGGCCCCCCCTCCCCCCACCAGGTGTGTCCACAGCACTTGCCCCTACAGTCGGTGCGAGGCTACAAGTGATGGGGGTGGGGGCCTTTGCCTTTGCGTGTCGCGTGCAGCGGTGGCTGGAGACTGCATGGTGGTGGTGGAGCAACGTGGCCTGCACCCCAGGGTGAAGAGGGCACGGAATCGGATTCAAACCGCGCTCAAGAGAGGTCAGGAGGGAGACGCGAAAATCACAGCAACAGCAACAACAATAACAGCAACAACAATAACAGCAACAACAATAACAGCAACAACAATAACAGCAACAACAACAACAACAGCCGACGTTCGCCCCAGTGCCGGATTGTATCCTCGTAGCAAAAGTAGCTACACCACGTGGTGTAGCTGCTACTACACATGTGGTGTAGCTGCTACTACACGTGGTAGTGCAGTAGCTACACCACGTGTAGTAGTAGCTACACATGTAGTAGCTACTACACGTGTAGTAGCTAAACATGTAGTAGTCACTCAACCACTCACCCACACACTCACCCATCACTCCATCTCTTCTCTAGCCCGTGTCACTCACCCACTCACCCACACACTCACCCACACACTCACCCATCACTCCATCTCTTCTCTAGCCCGTGTCACTCACCCACTCACCCACACACTCACCCACACACTCACCCATCACTCCATCTCTTCTCTAGCCCGTGTAACTCACCCACTCACCCACTCTCACCCACTCACTCACCCATCACTCCATCTCTTCTCTAGCCCGTGTCACTCACCCACTCACCCACACACTTACCCACACACTCACCCATCACTCCATCTCTTCTCTAGCCCGTGTCACCCACCCACTCACCCACACGCTCACCTATCACTCCATCTCTTCTCTAGCCCGTGTCACTCACCCACTCACCCACACACTCACCCATCACTCCATCTCTTCTCTAGCCCGTGTCACTCACCCACACACTCACCCACTCACCCATCACTCCATCTCTTCTTTAGCCCGTGTCACTCACCCACTCACTCACCCACTCACTCATCATTCCATCTCTTCTCTAGCCCGTCACTCACCCACTCACCCACACACTCACCCACACACTCACCCATCACTCCATCTCTTCTCTAGCCCGTGTAACTCACCCACTCAACCACTCTCACCCACTCACTCACCCATCACTCCATCTCTTCTCTAGCCCGTGTCACCCACCCACTCACCACACACTCACCCATCACTCCATCTCTTCTCTAGCCCGTGTCACTCACCCACTCACCCACACACTCACCCATCACTCCATCTCTTCTCTAGCCCGTGTCAACCACCCACTCACCCACACACTCATCCATCACTCCATCTCTTCTCTAGCCGTGTCACTCACCCACACACTCACACATCACTCCATCTCTTCTCTAGCCCGTGTCACTCACCCACACACTCACCCACTCACCCACACGCTCACCCATCACTCCATCTCTTCTCTAGCCCGTGTCACTCACCCACTCACCCACACACTCACCCATCACTTCATCTCTTCTCTAGCCCGTGTCACTCACCCACTCACCCACACACTCACCCATCACTCCATCTCTTCTCTAGCCCGTGTCGCTCACCCACTCACCCACACACTCACACATAACTTTATCTCTTCTCTAGCCCGTGTCACTCACCCACTCACTCACCCACTCACCCATCACTCCATCTCTTCTCTAGCCCATGTCACTCACTCACTCACTCACCCACACACTCACACATCACTCCATCTCTTCTCTAGCCCGTGTCGCTCACCCACTCACCCACACACTCACCCATCACTCCATCTCTTCTCTAGCCCGTGTAACTCACCCACTCACCCACTCTCACCCACTCACTCACCCATCACTCCATCTCTTCTCTAGCCCGTGTCACTCACCCACTCACCCACACACTTACCCACACACTCACCCATCACTCCATCTCTTCTCTAGCCCGTGTCACCCACCCACTCACCCACATGCTCACCTATCACTCCATCTCTTCTCTAGCCCGTGTCACTCACCCACTCACCCACACACTCACCCATCACTCCATCTCTTCTCTAGCCCGTGTCACTCACCCACACACTCACCCACTCACCCATCACTCCATCTCTTCTCTAGCCCGTGTCACTCACCCACTCACTCACCCACTCACTCATCATTCCATCTCTTCTCTAGCCCGTCACTCACCCACTCACCCACACACTCACCCACACACTCACCCATCACTCCATCTCTTCTCTAGCCCGTGTAACTCACCCACTCAACCACTCTCACCCACTCACTCACCCATCACTCCATCTCTTCTCTAGCCCGTGTCACCCACCCACTCACCACACACTCACCCATCACTCCATCTCTTCTCTAGCCCGTGTCACTCACCCACTCACCCACACACTCACCCATCACTCCATCTCTTCTCTAGCCCGTGTCAACCACCCACTCACCCACACACTCATCCATCACTCCATCTCTTCTCTAGCCCGTGTCACTCACCCACACACTCACACATCACTCCATCTCTTCTCTAGCCCGTGTCACTCACCCACACACTCACCCACTCACCCACACGCTCACCCATCACTCCATCTCTTCTCTAGCCCGTGTCACTCACCCACTCACCCACACACTCACCCATCACTTCATCTCTTCTCTAGCCCGTGTCACTCACCCACTCACCCACACACTCACCCATCACTCCATCTCTTCTCTAGCCCGTGTCGCTCACCCACTCACCCACACACTCACACATAACTTTATCTCTTCTCTAGCCCGTGTCACTCACCCACTCACTCACCCACTCACCCATCACTCCATCTCTTCTCTAGCCCATGTCACTCACTCACTCACCCACACACTCACACATCACTCCATCTCTTCTCTAGCCCGTGTCGCTCACCCACTCACCCACACACTCACCCATCACTCCATCTCTTCTCTAGCCCATGTCACTCACCCACTCACCTACACACTCACCCATCACTCCTTCTCTTCTCTAGCCCGTGTCACTCATCCACTCACCCACACACTCACACATCACTCCATCTCTTCTCTAGCCCGTGTCACTCACCCACTCACCCACACCCTCACCCATCACTCCATCTCTTCTCTAGCCCGTGTCGCTCACCCACTCACCCACACACTCACCCATCACTCCATCTCTTCTCCAGCCCATGTCACTCACCCACTCACCCACACACATCACTCCATCTCTTCTCTAGCCCGTGTCACTCACCCACTCACCCACACACTCACCCATCACTCCATCTCTTCTCTAGCCCGTGTCACTCACCCACTCACCCACACACTCAACCATCACTCCATCTCTTCTCCAGCCCGTGCCGCGCCCGTTTAGCCCCCTCTGCCCGGCCGAACAAAAGCTGTTTCGGCATGCGGGCTACATGTATCATGACACATGTAGCATGTTACATGTATCATTACACATGTAGCATTCTACATGTGTCATGACACATGTAGCATTCTACATGTAGCATGATACATGTAGCATGATACATGTGGCATTCTACATGTATCGTGACACATGTAGCATTCTACATGTATCATGACACATGTATCATGACACATGTA
>NC_133735.1:3143271-3199946 GCF_048934315.1 Petromyzon marinus
GAGTCTCGGTGAGTCTCTGTGTGAGTCTCGGTGAGCCTCGGTGAGTCTAGGTGAGTCTCGGTGAGTCTGTGGGTCTCTCTGTGTGAGTCTGTGTGAGTCTGTGTGAGTCTGTGTGAGTCTCGGTGAGTCTCGGTGAGTCTGTGGGTCTCTCTGTGTGAGTCTATGCAGGTCTACGTGTGATGATGAAGACGTGAGATGATGTGTGATGATGAAGACGTGAGATGATGTGTGATGATGTGATGATGAAGACGTGAGATGATGAACATGCACGAAGATGAAGACGTCACGTGATGGTGATGACGATGATGAACACGCGAGGCTCCAAGCAAAGACGACCACCGACGATGCAATTCCGCCAATCGTTTACTCAAAAAAAGACAAAAACAGCCACTGTCGAGCAACAGACAACACAAACGGATCCCTCCACTCCCTCCCTCTATATCACTCTCTCCTCTCCATCCCCCTCTCTCCATCCCTCTCTATCACTGTATCCTCACTCTCTCTCTATCACTCTCTATCACTCTCTCCTCTCCCTCCCCCTCTCTCCTCTCCCTCTCTATCACTGTATCTTCTCCCTCCCCCTCTCTCCTCTCCCTCTCTATCTCTCTCTCCTCTCCCTCCCCCTCTCTCCTCTCTATCCCTCTCTCCTCTCTCTCCCTCTCTCCTCTCCCTCCCCCTCTCTCTCCCTCTCTCCCCTCCCTCCCTCTCTATCACTCTCTATCCCTCTCTATCACTCTCTTCTCCCTCCCCCTCTCTCCTCTCTATCCCTCTCTCCTCTCCCTCCCCCTCTCTCCTCTCCCTCTCTATCACTCTCCTCTCCCTCTCTATCCCTCTCACTCTCTCCTCTATCACTCTCTCCTCTCCCTCCCTCTCTCCTCTCTATCCCTCTCTGTCCCTCTCTGTCACTCTCTGTCTGTGCGCGCGTCCCGAAACCGCGCGTGGTCCCTCGACCTCGGCCCGATCCGCCGTGCCCTCGGACGGCCTCGCTTGCTCCGGACTCACCGGGCGGACGGGCGGGCGGGCGGCCGGACGGGCGGTTATGCCGTGGAAACTCATCTCGTCGTTATCATTAAATAGAAAATCAACAACAGAGCGACCGAGCGACGGACCGACCGACGGACCGACCGAAGGACCGACTGACCGAACCGACCGACCAACGAATCATCGCGTGCGAAAGAAAAAAAACACATTTTTTTTTTGGTCTGCAACTGTCACGAAAATCTCGCGGCTGGAATTTCAAGCTCAGAGAGTAAATCAAAAAAGACAAACAAAAAAAACCCGATGGTTATTATTATCATCATCGTCGTCATCATCATCATCATCAGTTTCATTGCCACGATGACCCCCCCCCAACCAAACTCCTCCACCCCCTTCCACGTAGTGTGTAGAGTAACTATAAAGGTCACTTAAAGGCAGGTGACCCCTCGCGAGCAGGGGGGGGGGGGAGAATATAAACACCGTGACACCCACCCTGACCCCCACCCACTGCCCGTATCCGAGCCAAGCCAGCATGGTATGGGTGGTGTTTTTCCACCGCCCGCATCCGAGCCGAGCCAGCGCGGTAACGGGTGGTGTTTTTCCACTGCCCGAATCCGAGCCGAGCCAGCGCGGTAACGGGTGGTGTTTTTCCACCGCCCGCATCCGAGCCGAGCCAGCGCGGTAACGGGCGGTGTTTTTTTTTCTCTTTCCCTCCCCGCTGTCAAAAAAAAACCAAACCACCCCTCCGGCTCCTCCTGAGCCAGCCACCCCGGTCCCTCTGAGTGAACCCCCGGGGGGCGGTGGTTGGACCTGGCCAGCCCTCGAGGCGGCTCTCCTCCTTGTTGACCTGTAAACAAAGCGCCTCAACATTAAAATAAAAAAAACTGTTGGGTAGGCCAACATTTATTTTGTTGTTTTTTTTAAACACAACACGGCGAGGGACTCTCCTTTCACTGCGAACTCTTTCAAAGGAGGTTGCGCGCGACATCTTCCAGCCCCGAAGCGATGCGACTCGCGGCAGTATTTTTTTCTTTTGTGTGTAAAAGTTTTTGTTTTCTGGTTGCTTTCCAGTCGCACGCTGTGCCCCAGCCACTCTCCTAGGCGTAGGCGAGCGCTCCCTCTGCACGTGCGATAAAGTATAGGCCCGAACGAGGCCGGAAAGAGGCCCGAACTAGGCCCAAATGAGGCCGGAAAGAGGCCCGAACAAGGCCCGAACGAGGCCCAAACGAGGCCTGAAAGAGGCCCGAACGAGGCCCGAACGAGGACGGAAAGAGGCCCAAACGAGGCCCGATCTAGGCCCGAAACTTCCACTCTCGCCCGGTCTTCCCCTCTCACCTGACCCCAAGGTAACCAGGCAAGGGGGGGAGGAGGGGAGGAGGGTGATCGGACCTGCGAATACATTTCTCTTTATAAAACCAGCCGAGCCATGTTGAACAAAAAAAAATAACGTTTAAGACGTCACCGTGACACGACGTAAAACGAACGGCGAGACGGATCTCGTTCCCCGCGTTCCGAGCGCTCCCCGCGAGCGGCAGAGACAGAGAGAGTCTTGGGGGGGGCTTCCGCCGTGAACGTTTGACGCCGCGGGAAAGTGATGAAACACAACGCGGCTCCACGATTTTTCCAACGCGACGGACGGCCAATCGGAGCGCGAGTTTGGCCGTCGTGAGCAAAGGTGGAGCACGAGCACGTGCACGTGCGCGCGCGCGACGTCACAGAGTCACGAGGCCAACGACGTCATCGCCGCGGCAACGAGTAGTACCGCTGGACTGCAGCGTCAGGGCTCCGTCCCTCTCCTCCCTCCCTCCCTCTCCTCCTCCCCTCTCTCCTTACTCTCCCCTTCCCCATCTTTTAACCTCACCCCCTCACTCTCTCTACCATCAACCTCGCTCACCATCCTTCCCACTGCCCCTATCACCGCCTTTCCTTGACCATCCGTTTCCCCTTCACCAACACAAAAATACCATCCCCCTCCCCGCCCCCTCAACCCCATCAGCCAATCAATAACCAAGGTACCATTTAGAATTCTGGTGAAGGGCTTTGACGAAAAGCGTTCGATAAAAAAATCCTGGGTAAGGTAAGATCATCGTCGTCATCGTCGTCGTCATCGTCATCATCGTTGTCATCGTCATTATCATCGTCGTCATCGTCGTCGTCATGTATGTGTGTGTTTGTATAGGTGTGTTTGTGTATACGTGTCTGTGTGTGTCTGTGTGTACGTGTGTGTGTGTGTGTACAGCTGTGTGTAGGTGTATGTGTGTGTTTGTATAGGTGTGTTTGTGTATACGTGTCTGTGTGTCTGTGTGTACGTGTGTGTGTGTACAGCTGTGTGTAAGTGTATGTGTGTGTTTGTGTATACGTGTCTGTGTGTACGTGTGTACAGCTGTGTGTAGGTGTGTGTTTGTATAGGTGTGTTTGTGTATACGTGTCTGTGTGTGTCTGTGTGCACGTGTGTGTGTACAGCTGTGTGTAGGTGTGTGTTTGTGTATACGTGTCTGCGTGTGTCTGTGTGTACGTGTGTGTGTACAGCTGTGTGTAGGTGTGTGTTTGTTTGTGTATACGTATCTGTGTGTGTCTGTGTGTACCTCCTCACGGTGCCGGATGGGCAACTCTGTCGTGGACAGTGCTGTGGGGGGAGGTCCAATTTTGATTGGCTCCTCCCCTCATGGCATATGTGTCCACCACAGTGGCTAAACGGGGGCTCTGGATGGGTGCGAGGGGCTGGTAACCCCTCCACCTTCAATTAATTACCACTAAACCACGAGTTAAACTGAAATGTGTAACTAATAAGCTTGTGCCGGAGGCCCCGGGGGGCCAGGCGTCTATGACGTCTCCTGGCGAAACCCCAATTGGCGGAGCCAGGAGATTGAATATCTACCCTCGGGGCTCCTCCAGAAACAACGAAAAGCCACAACGGGTGGCCACGTGGAATGTTCGAACGCTCACTGCGGAGGAGAGGCTGCCACTCCTGGGTCGGGAGCTGGACCGGTACCGCCTGGATCTATGTGGCATTCAGGAGGTCCGGTGGACCGGCTCTGGCTCCTGCCACCATGAGGGGTGGACAGTCCTCTACTCGGGGCAGCAGACTGCCAAACAAGAGGGTGTGGCTCTTCTTTTGAACAAAAGAATGAAGGGGGTGTGGGAGCGTGGCAGTGAGGTGTGGGAAGCTGTAAGCCCCAGGCTACTTTGGGCTCGCCTTCCCATTAACCGGAGGCGAGGAATGGTGGTCGTGGTTACTTATGCCCCCACCGAAGATGAACATCCGTGGAGGGATGCAGGCAAAGCCGATGAGTCAGATGCCTTCTATGACCTCCTGTCACAGGTGCTGGCTAAAGTGGCCCCTCGGGATAGAGTCATCATGTTGGGTGACTTCAATGCCCGAGTTGGTCATTATACTGGCACCTGGTCTGGAATGATTGGAGGGCATGGGCCAGATCAGCTCAATCAATAACAACGGTAGGAGGCTACTAGATTTTTGTGCAGCCCATGGGCTTGTAATTACCAACACGCTGTTCCGGCATCGGCGCATCCACACATCATGGATGCATGCCGGGTCCAAGCAAGAACATCTGCTGGACTACATAGTGACGGACCAGCGAATGCGAGCCCATGTCCTGGACACCAGGACCTACCGTGGAGCTGATCAGCCCTCTGACCATCGACTAGTCATCTGTAAGATGCGCCTGCCATTCTTCCACTCCGGTGGTGGGTGTATACCCAGGACCCCATTCCAACCTAAAGTGGCCTGGTCTCAGTTATCTGATGAAAGTTGCAAGCGAGAATTTCATCATCGCTTGCGGCTGGGATTGGCATCGTCCCCGACTCCTCCTGATGTCGAGGGTAAATGGGCGAGGTTTAGAACTGTGACTCATGCAGCTGCAATGGCTGCTTTGGGTACGCGGTCCAGACCTCCCCAGAGACCCTGGCTGACAGAGGAGGTGTTCAGGATGGTTGAGAAAAAGCGACAGGCCCACTGTCATCGGCTACAGAATCCTACGTCAGAGAATGAGGAGGCTTACCGCAGCCTTCGCTCGGAGGTTCGGAGAGCTGTGAGGCGCTGCAAGGATGGGTGGTGGTCGCGGGTTGCTGAGGAGATGGAGTCTGCCTCAGTGGCCCGTGATCACAAATCTCTATTTAACTCCATCAAAAAGTAACCTGCAGCGCGACACCTATTACCATCATTAGGGAAAAAAATGGTGATCCAATCTCCGACCCCCAGGAACAGGTTTGCAGATTTGCTGAGCATTTCTGTGAGGTCCTGGGTGAGGGAAAATCCCTCAGCCAGGAAAACATCGTGGCACAAAGTGAGGATGACCCTGCTGAGGCTGCGGTGCCTCAAATATTGGAAGAAGTCACCCCCTGTGAGTGGCTGGCTGAGGTGCCATCTGTTGAGGAAGTACTGAAGGCGATCCGGAGTCTGAGACCAGGAAAGGCAGCGGGCAGAGATGATCTCCCAAGCGAAATGCTGAGGGAGGGCGGCGTTTGTGCACACACTGCCCTATATGACATCATAACAACAGTCTGGACCACTGGACGGGTTCCGCAGGATTGGAAGGATGCCCTGGTGGTCCCCCTTTTTAAGAAGGGGGCCCGCACAGACTGTAACAACTACAGGGGCATCTCACTCCTCAGTGTGCCGGGACAGGTCCTGGCAAGGATTATTCAACATCGCCTTGCCAGGCACGCTGAGGAGAGGCTTGCGGAGCCCCAATGCGGTTTCAGGAAAGGGCGGTCCTGCACAGATGCCATATTTTCTGTCCGTCTGCTACAGCAGAGGTGTAGGGAATTCCAACAAGACCTACATCTCTGCTTTATTGACCTGGTCAAGGCCTATGATACCATCAGTAGGCCTGGGCTCTGGGTTGTTCTTCGTGCTTATGGAGTACCTGACCCTCTGCTCACGATCATTAAGGACCTTCATGATGGTGAGCGGGCCCGGGTAAAACTACGTGGCCGGGAGTCAGAGCCATTCCCTGTACACCTTGGGGTGCGACAGGGATGTCCTCTGGCTCCCACATTATTTAACATCTATTTTGACTACGTAGTTCGTGAAGCTTTCAATAGCTGTACCGGGGGAATCTCCATATGGTACAGATATAATGGGAGGCTGATCGATGCCCGGGTGCGGTCAAGGGATGGCTCCCTATTGCTCAACCACGTTATGTATGCTGATGATTTGGTAATAGCTGCTCATTCAGAGGAGGAGTTGGAGACGCTGCTGCTGAGACTGGAGCGTGCCACTAAGAGATGGGGCCTTACCAACAGACCCACCAAAACTAAGCACCTGCCTGGGTATTTTGTACCATCGGACACTCCATCCCCACAACTCCCAATCGGTGATGGGGCAGTTGTGGAGAGAGTGGAGAGTTTCCCATACCTGGGCAGTGTGCTTATGACTGGCTCCAGTTTAACAGCAGAGGTCTCACTCCGAATCAGTCGAGCGGCAATATATTTTAATCGGTTGCGTAACGCTGTGTGGAAGCTACCTGGTCTGTCGCTCCGCACCAAGCTTCAGGTCTTCTCGGCCACGGTCATTCCCTCCCTTCTCTACGCTTGCGAAACGTGGACCCCCCTAATGGAACATCTTCGCCGGTTAGAAACATTTAGGCTGGCCTGCCTACGATCCATCCTGGGTTTAACCAGACTGGATTGTGTGAGGAGCTCACAAATCCTTGAAAGATCTGGGCAAGGTCCCATCGGTGAGCTCCTCCGGCGGGGAAGGCTGCGATGGCTGGGTCATGTAGCCCGCATGCCCAGCCACCGCATGCCGAAACAGCTTTTGTTCGGCCGGATTGAGGGGGCTAAGCGGGCGCGGCACGGGCTAGAGAAGAGATGGAATGATGTGGTACAGGAGGACGTGGAGCTGAGTGGACTTGCCGATGACTGGTACCAGCGGTGTCAAGATCGGCCTCTGTGGAGGAGGCTCGTGAAGAACGCTACTGGGCAGTTGGAGGCAGTCGCCCTCCAACAACAACGGAAGGCGGAGCGAAGCTCCGCCTTCCGTTGTTGAGGGAGGGCGGTACTACTACTGGTGGTACTGTGCCAACCTGCTGTGCTAAAGCACAGCAGGTTGGCACAGTAGGGGGCACAGGTGGTGCATCAGCCAGTCATCTCAGTCATCTCAGTCGACCCGTGGCACCTGGGTCTGCCCCGTGACCTCCTGCCAGCGGGCGTTCGACACTTCACGTGGCCTCAGGGTGCACATAGCCTGGCACAAGCGTCGTGGTGACGTCACCGCCACTTAGTGGCGAATGGCGGTTGTTGTTGTTGTAGGTGTATGTGTGTGTTTGTATAGGTGTGTTTGTGTATACGTGTCTATGTGTGTACGTGTGTGTGTGTACAGCTGTGTGTAGGTGTATGTGTGTGTTTGTGTATACGTGTCTGTGTGTGTCTGTGTGTGTGTGTACAGCTGTGTATAGGTGTGTTTGTGTGTGTGTGTGTACGTGTGTGTGTGTACGTGTGTGTGTGTACAGCTGTGTGTAGGTGTGTGTGTGTGTGTACGTGTGTGTGTGTGTACAGCTGTGTGTAGGTGTATGTGTGTGTGTGTGTACAGCTGTGTGTGTGTGTACAGCTGTGTGTAGGTGTATGTGTGTGTGTGTGTACGTGTGTCTGTGTGTGTGTGTACAGCTGTGTGTAGGTGTATGTGTGTGTGTGTGTACGTGTGTCTGTGTGTGTGTGTACAGCTGTGTGTAGGTGTGTAGGTGTGTGTGTGTACGTGTGTCTGTGTGTGTGTGTACAGCTGTGTGTAGGTGTATGTGTGTGTGTGTGTACGTGTGTCTGTGTGTGTGTGTGTACAGCTGTGTGTATGTGTACGTGTGTGTACGTGTGTCTGTGTGTGTGTGTACAGCTGTGTGTAGGTGTATGTGTGTGTACGTGTGTGTGTGTGTGTACAGCTGTGTGTAGGTGTATATGTGTGTGTGTGTACGTGTGTCTGTGTGTGTGTGTACAGCTGTGTGTAGGTGTATGTGTGTGTACGTGTGTCTGTGTGTGTGTGTACAGCTGTGTGTAGGTGTGTAGGTGTATGTGTGTGTACGTGTGTCTGTGTGTGTGTGTACAGCTGTGTGTAGGTGTGTAGGTGTGTGTGTGTGTACGTGTGTCTGTGTGTGTGTGTACAGCTGTGTGTAGGTGTATGTGTGTGTGTGTGTACGTGTGTCTGTGTGTGTGTGTACAGCTGTGTGTAGGTGTATGTGTGTGTGTGTGTACGTGTGTCTGTGTGTGTGTGTACAGCTGTGTGTAGGTGTATGTGTGTGTGTGTGTACGTGTGTCTGTGTGTGTGTGTACAGCTGTGTGTAGGTGTATGTGTGTGTGTGTGTACGTGTGTCTGTGTGTGTGTGTACAGCTGTGTGTAGGTGTGTAGGTGTGTGTGTGTACGTGTGTCTGTGTGTGTGTGTACAGCTGTGTGTAGGTGTATGTGTGTGTGTGTACGTGTGTCTGTGTGTGTGTGTACAGCTGTGTATAGGTGTGTTTGTGTGTGTGTGTGTACGTGTGTCTGTGTGTGTGTGTACAGCTGTGTGTAGGTGTACGTGTGTGTGTGTGTACGTGTGTCTGTGTGTGTGTGTACAGCTGTGTGTAGGTGTACGTGTGTGTGTGTGTACGTGTGTCTGTGTGTGTGTGTACAGCTGTGTGTAGGTGTATGTGTGTGTGTGTGTACGTGTGTCTGTGTGTGTGTGTACAGCTGTGTGTAGGTGTATGTGTGTGTGTGTGTACGTGTGTCTGTGTGTGTGTGTACAGCTGTGTGTAGGTGTGTAGGTGTGTGTGTGTACGTGTGTCTGTGTGTGTGTGTACAGCTGTGTGTAGGTGTATGTGTGTGTGTGTGTACGTGTGTCTGTGTGTGTGTGTGTACAGCTGTGTGTATGTGTACGTGTGTGTACGTGTGTCTGTGTGTGTGTGTACAGCTGTGTGTAGGTGTATGTGTGTGTACGTGTGTGTGTGTGTGTACAGCTGTGTGTAGGTGTATATGTGTGTGTGTGTACGTGTGTCTGTGTGTGTGTGTACAGCTGTGTGTAGGTGTATGTGTGTGTACGTGTGTCTGTGTGTGTGTGTACAGCTGTGTGTAGGTGTGTAGGTGTATGTGTGTGTACGTGTGTCTGTGTGTGTGTGTACAGCTGTGTGTAGGTGTGTAGGTGTGTGTGTGTGTACGTGTGTCTGTGTGTGTGTGTACAGCTGTGTGTAGGTGTATGTGTGTGTGTGTGTACGTGTGTCTGTGTGTGTGTGTACAGCTGTGTGTAGGTGTATGTGTGTGTGTGTGTACGTGTGTCTGTGTGTGTGTGTACAGCTGTGTGTAGGTGTATGTGTGTGTGTGTGTACGTGTGTCTGTGTGTGTGTGTACAGCTGTGTGTAGGTGTATGTGTGTGTGTGTGTACGTGTGTCTGTGTGTGTGTGTACAGCTGTGTGTAGGTGTGTAGGTGTGTGTGTGTACGTGTGTCTGTGTGTGTGTGTACAGCTGTGTGTAGGTGTATGTGTGTGTGTGTACGTGTGTCTGTGTGTGTGTGTACAGCTGTGTATAGGTGTGTTTGTGTGTGTACGTGTGTCTGTGTGTGTGTGTACAGCTGTGTGTAGGTGTACGTGTGTGTGTGTGTACGTGTGTCTGTGTGTGTGTGTACAGCTGTGTGTAGGTGTACGTGTGTGTGTGTGTACGTGTGTCTGTGTGTGTGTGTACAGCTGTGTGTAGGTGTATGTGTGTGTGTGTGTACGTGTGTCTGTGTGTGTGTGTACAGCTGTGTGTAGGTGTATGTGTGTGTGTGTGTACGTGTGTCTGTGTGTGTGTGTACAGCTGTGTGTAGGTGTGTAGGTGTGTGTGTGTACGTGTGTCTGTGTGTGTGTGTACAGCTGTGTGTAGGTGTATGTGTGTGTGTGTGTACGTGTGTCTGTGTGTGTGTGTGTACAGCTGTGTGTATGTGTACGTGTGTGTACGTGTGTCTGTGTGTGTGTGTACAGCTGTGTGTAGGTGTATGTGTGTGTACGTGTGTGTGTGTGTGTACAGCTGTGTGTAGGTGTATATGTGTGTGTGTGTACGTGTGTCTGTGTGTGTGTGTACAGCTGTGTGTAGGTGTATGTGTGTGTACGTGTGTCTGTGTGTGTGTGTACAGCTGTGTGTAGGTGTGTAGGTGTATGTGTGTGTACGTGTGTCTGTGTGTGTGTGTACAGCTGTGTGTAGGTGTGTAGGTGTGTGTGTGTGTACGTGTGTCTGTGTGTGTGTGTACAGCTGTGTGTAGGTGTATGTGTGTGTGTGTGTACGTGTGTCTGTGTGTGTGTGTACAGCTGTGTGTAGGTGTATGTGTGTGTGTGTGTACGTGTGTCTGTGTGTGTGTGTACAGCTGTGTGTAGGTGTATGTGTGTGTGTGTGTACGTGTGTCTGTGTGTGTGTGTACAGCTGTGTGTAGGTGTATGTGTGTGTGTGTGTACGTGTGTCTGTGTGTGTGTGTACAGCTGTGTGTAGGTGTATGTGTGTGTGTGTGTACGTGTGTCTGTGTGTGTGTGTACAGCTGTGTGTAGGTGTATGTGTGTGTGTGTACGTGTGTCTGTGTGTGTGTGTGTACAGCTGTGTGTAGGTGTATGTGTGTGTGTGTACGTGTGTCTGTGTGTGTGTGTACAGCTGTGTGTAGGTGTATGTGTGTGTGTGTGTACGTGTGTCTGTGTGTGTGTGTACAGCTGTGTGTAGGTGTATGTGTGTGTGTGTGTACGTGTGTCTGTGTGTGTGTGTACAGCTGTGTGTAGGTGTATGTGTGTGTGTGTGTACGTGTGTGTGTGTGTGTGTGTGTACAGCTGTGTGTAGGTGTATGTGTGTGTGTGTACGTGTGTCTGTGTGTGTGTGTACAGCTGTGTGTAGGTGTATGTGTGTGTGTGTGTACGTGTGTCTGTGTGTGTGTGTACAGCTGTGTGTAGGTGTATGTGTGTGTGTGTGTACGTGTGTCTGTGTGTGTACAGCTGTGTGTAGGTGTATGTGTGTGTGTGTGTACGTGTGTGTGTGTGTACAGCTGTGTGTAGGTGTGCGGGGGAGCGGTGGCGTAACAGCGCTCGGCGCCACGCTGCGCTACGAACCCGGCGATCCGAGTTCAGCCACCGACGCCGTCGGTGACGGTCATCAGCACCGGTCCTGGACCTCCCACCACCACCCCCCCCCCCACCACCCGGTCGACCCTGCCCCAAACGAGCACCTGGTGCTGCTTTGAGTGCAAGAGTCAACATCGCCACTGGGGGGAGACAAAGGCGGCCGGGCGTGAGCGAATGCTCGCGATCAGCGCTTGTCCGTCAAGGCCACACGGGCGGGCGAGGCGAGGTGTCTTTGTCGCTCGTGGAAGAGCGAGCGAGGGGAGCGAGCGAGGGAGCGAGCGAGGGAGCGAGCGAGGGAGCGAGCGAGGGAGCGAGCGAGGGAGCGAGCGAGGGAGCGAGCGAGGGAGCGAGCGTGTCGTTCTATCTCCCAGCCACCCACCCAGCTCCCCGTGGATTTTCTCCTCTGGTATGCGGAAGGTCCGTGGGTTCGATCCCAACGCCTGCGGCTGTATATGTGGAGTCTGCGTCTCCCTCTCTCTCTCTCACTCTCTCTCTCTCTCCATCATCGTCGTCGTCGTCATCATCATCACGGTGAGCATGGACATGTTGACTACCTCGCCCGGCACGCGGGAGGTGTTCGTGGGTTCACACCCCGACCCCCCCCCCTCCCTGACAACGAACGTCCTTGCCGCTGGGGCTTTCCCCCGCGGAGGGGTGGCCTGGGGCTGAGACTCCCCGGCGGGGCAGGCCGGCGGGGCAGGCGGCTTCAAGACCTCGCCCCGGGGGGGTGGCGGCAGCAAGCGGCCTGGTGCCGAAATTGCCGTCGGCATCGGCGCGCCGGGAGGTCCTTGTGCCGAGCGTCGGTTTCCCGGTCGCGGATCGCCATCACCGCCGTCGCCGCCCAGCAAACTACCACCACCACCACCACTTCTTCCTCCATCACCTCCTCCTCTTCCTCCAGCTCCACCAAGACCTCCTCCCCCATCTCCTCCTCCTACTCCACCACAACCTCCTCAATCACCGCCACCGCCACCACCACCACCACCACCTCCGCCACCACCATCACCACCACCACATCCACCACCACCACCACCACCTCCTCCACCACCACCTCCTCCACCACCTCCTCCTCCACCTCCACCACCTCCTCCACCACCACCACCTCCACCACCACCTCCACCACCACCTCCACCACCTCCACCACCTCCACCACCACCTTCACCGCCGCCACCTCCTCCTCCCACCACCGCCGCAACCTCCGCCGCTGTCACCGTCGCCGCTGCTAGTCGTTGTTCTTCTCGCGCGTCCACTTGATGACGGTCTCGGGCGAGCGGTAGAGGAAGATCAACTTTGCGAAGAGGTCCTCCTCCAGTTCGAGCTCCAGCGTCTCGCGCACCAGGAAGATGTCCGTGCACAGCTTTAGGATGCGGTCGACGTTGGGCAGCTCCTCGAACATGATGGAGTGCGAGATGCCGCTGAAGAACTCGCGCACGAATTTGCCGATCACCAGCACCACCGACGCATACAGGCCCAGGATCCTGGTGGGGTGGTGGTGGTGGTGATTGTAGTGGTGGTGGTGGTGGCGGTGGTGGTGGTGGTGGCGGTGGTGGTGGTGGTTATGATGGTGGTGATGGTGATTGTAGTGGTGGTGGTGTGGTGGTGGTTATGATGATGGTGGTGGTGATTGTAGTGGTGGTGGTGGTGGCGGTGGTGGTTATGATGATGGTGGTGGTGATTGTATTGGTGGTAGTTAGTGGTGGGGTGGTGGTGGTTAGTGGTGATGGTGGTTATGATGATGGTGGTGGTGATTGTATTGGTGTTAGTTAGTGGTGGTGGGGTGGTGGTGGTGGTTATGATGATGGTGGTGGTGGTGATTGTATTGGTGGTAGTGATGGTAGTGATGGTAGTTATGATGATGGTGGTGGTGATTGTATTGGTGGTAGTTAGTGATGGTGGTGGTTATGATGATGGTGGTGGTGATTGTATTGGTGGTAGTTAGTGGTGTTGGGGTGGTGGTGGTTAGTGGTGATGGTGGTTATGATGATGGTGGTGGTGATTGTATTGGTGTTAGTTAGTGGTGGTGGGGTGGTGGTGGTGGTTATGATGATGGTGGTGGTGGTGATTGTATTGGTGGTAGTGATGGTAGTGATGGTAGTTATGATGATGGTGGTGGTGATTGTATTGGTGGTAGTTAGTCATGGTGGTGGTGGTTATGATGATGGTGGTGGTGATTGTATTGGTGGTAGTTAGTGGTTGTGGGGTGGTGGTGGTTATGATGATGGTGGTGGTGATTGTATTGGTGGTAGTTAGTGGTGGTGGTGGTTATGATGATGGTGGTGGTGATTGTATTGGTGGTAGTCAGTGGTGGTTATGATGATGGTGGTGGTGATTGTATTGGTGGTAGTTAGTGGTGGTGGGGTGGTGGTGGTGGTTATGATGATGGTGGTGGTGATTGTGTTGGTGGTAGTTAGTGGTGGTGGTGGTTATGATGATGGTGGTGGTGATTGTATTGGTGGTAGTTAGTGGTGGTGTGGTGGGTGGTGGTAGTGGTGGTTATGATGATGGTGATTGTATTGGTAGTAGGTAGTGATGGGGTGGTGGTGGTGGTGGTGGTTATGATGATGGTGGTGATTGTATTTGTTTTAGTTAGTGGTGGTGGTGGGGTGGTGGTAGATGGGTGGGTGAGTGGTGTGGTGGGTGGGTGGTGGTGGTGGTGGGTTGGTGGGGTGTTCAGGTGGGTGGGGAGCACGTGTGCAGTGGGGGACGAGAAGACACAAGAGGCAGCTCCATCATCCACCGCTTTACCATCCGGGAATTCTCCCCATTAACCGGTGGTGGCTATGAGATGTTAACTACCTCGCCTGGTACGCAGGAGGTCGTGGGTTCGATCCCGACCCCTGACGATGCCTGCTGCTGCTGTATATTTGGAGTATGCGTCTCTCTATCATCATCATCATCACGGTGGCTATGAGATGTTGACTACCTCGCCTGGCACGACCTCCTGTATACCAGGCGAGGTAGTCAACATCTCATAGCCACCGTGCGCTTTGGTAACAATGCTACGCACTGTCCTTGACAGTTACTACAGGTGATACTACTACAGGTGGTACTACTACTACAGGTGGTACTACTACTACAGGTGATACTACTACAGGTGGTACTACTACTACAGGTGGTACTACTACTACAGGTGGTACTACAGGTGGTATTACTACTACAGGTGGTACTACAGGTGGTACTACTACAGGTGGTACTACAGGTGGTACTACTACTACTACAGGTGGTGCTACTACTACTACTACAGGTGGTACTACTACTACTACAGGTACTACTACTACTACAGGTGGTACTACTACAGGTGGTACTACAGGTGGTACTACTACTACAGGTGGTACTACTACTACTACAGGTGGTGCTACTACTACTACAGGTGGTACTACTACTACTACAGGTACTACTACTACTACAGGTGGTACTACTACAGGTGGTACTACTACTACAGGTGGTACCACTACTACAGGTGGTACTACTACTACATGGGGTACTACTACAGGTACTACTACTACAGGTACTACTACTACAGCTGGTACTACTACAGCTGGTACTAATACAATTGGTACTACTACAGGTACTACTACAGGTGGTACCTGCTACAGGTACTACTACAGGTGGTACTACTACTACAGGTGGTACCTGCTACAGGTACTACTACAGGTGGTACTACAGGTGGTACTACTACTACAGGTGGTACTACTACAGGTACTACTACTACAGGTGGTACTACAGGTGGTACTACTACAGCTGGTACTACTACAGGTGGTACCACTACTACTACATATGGTACTACTACTACAGGTGGTACTACAGGTGGTACTACAGGTGGTACTACTATTACAGGTGGTACTACTACTAGAGGTACTACTGCAGGTGGTACTACAGGTGGTACTACTACAGGTGGTACTACTACTACTACAGGTGGTGCTACAGGTGGTACTACTACTACTACTACAGGTGGTACTACTACAGGTGGTACTACCGGTGGTACTACTACTACTACAGGTGGTGCTACAGGTGGTACTACTACTACTACAGGTGGTACTACTACAGGTGGTACTACCGGTGGTACTACTACTACTACAGGTGGTGCTACTACTACAGGTGGTACTACTACAGGTGGTACTACTACTACTACAGGTGGTACTACCGGTGGTACTACTACTACTACTACAGGTGGTACTACTACTACTACAGGTGGTACTACTACAGGTGGTACTACTACTACTACAGGTGGTACTACAGGTGGTACTACTACTACAGGTACTACTACTACTACAGGTGGTACTACTACAGGTGGTACTACAGGTGGTACTACTACTACTACAGGTGGTACTACTACTACTACTACAGGTGGTACTAGTACTACAGGTGGTACTACTACTACTACTACAGGTGGTACTACTACTACAGGTGGTACTACTACTACTACAGGTGGTACTACTACTACTACAGGTGGTACTACTACAGGTGGTACTACTACTACAGGTGGTACTACTACTACTACAGGTGGTACTACTACTACAGGTGGTACTACTACTACTACAGGTGGTACTACTACTACAGGTGGTACTACTACTACTACAGGTGGTACTACTACTACTACAGGTGGTACTACTACTACTACAGGTGGTACTACTACTACTACAGGTGGTACTACTACTACTACTACAGGTGGTACTACTACTACAGGTGGTACTACTACTACTACAGGTGGTACTACTACAGGTGGTACTACTACTACAGGTACTACTACTACAGGTGATACTACTACTACTACAGGTGGTACTACTACAGGTGGTACTACTACTACTACTACAGGTGGTACTACAGGTGGTACTACTACTACAGGTGGTACTAGTACTACAGGTGGTACTAGTACTACAGGTGGTACTACTACAGGTGGTACTACTACAGGTGGTACTACTACTACTACAGGTACTACTACTACAGGTGGTACTACTACCACTACAGGTGGTACTACAGGTGGTACTACAGGTGGTACTACTACTACTACAGGTGGTACTACAGGTGGTACTACTACAGGTGGTACTACTTCAGGTGTTACAACTACAGGTGGTACCACTACTACAGGTGGCACTACTACTACATGGGGTACTACTACAGGTACTACTACTACAGCTGGTACTACTACAGCTGGTACTAATACAATTGGTACTACTACAGGTGATACTACTACAGGTACTACAGGTGGTACTACTACTACTACTACAGGTGGTACTACTACTACAGGTGGTACTACAGGTGGTACTACTACAGGTGGTACTACTACTACTACAGGTGGTACTACTACTACTACAGGTGGTACTACAGGTGGTACTACTACTACTACAGGTACTACTACTACAGGTGATGTGGGTACCCGTATCCGGCGAGGAAGCTGAGGCTGGGAGGGCTGACTGGTGGTACTACAGGTGGTAGTACAGGTGGTACTACAGGTGGTATTACTACTACAGGTGGTACTACTACTACTACTACAGGTGGTACTACTACTACTACTACAGGTGGTACTACAGGTGGTACTACTACTACAGGTGGTACTACTACTACTACTACAGGTGGTACTACTACTACAGGTGGTACTACAGGTGATGTGGGTACCCGTATCCAGCGAGGAAGCTGAGGCTGGGAGGGCTGACTTCGTCGCTGAAGACGACGATGGTGAGGTCGTCGCTGGTCACAACGGCACCCTCCGTGTCATCGCAGCCGCTCGTCTCTGCGACACATAGCGGGGAAGTATGGACGTTGTGTTTATACCACCCCCCCACACCCCCACCTCCACCCACTCCGTTGTCCCTGCGACACATAGCGGGGAAGTATGGACGTTGTGTTTATAACCCCCCCACCTCCACCCACTCCGTTGTCCCTGCGACACATAGCGGGGAAGTATGGACGTTGTGGTGGAGGCAGGCTGTAGGAGTGTGATGGTGGTGACAGGCTGTAGGTGTGTGAGTGTGGTGGTGGTGGCAGGCTGTAGGTGTGTGAGTGTGATGGTGGTGACAGGCTGTAGGTGTGTGAGTGTGATGGTGGTGGCAGGCTGTAGGTGTGTGAGTGTGAGTGTGGTGACAGGCTGTAGGAGTGTGATGGTGGTGGTGGCAGGCTGTAGGTGTGTGAGTGTGATGGTGGTGGCAGGCTGTAGGAGTGTGAGTGTGATGGTGGTGGCAGGCTGTAGGTGTGTGAGTGTGAGTGTGGTGACAGGCTGTAGGAGTGTGATGGTGGTGGTGGTGGCAGGCTGTAGGTGTGTGAGTGTGATGGTGGTGGCAGGCTGTAGGTGTGTGAGTGTGATGGTGGTGGCAGGCTGTAGGTGTGTGAGTGTGGTGGTGGTGGCAGACTGTAGGAGTGTGATGGTGGTGGCAGGCTGTAGGAGTGTGAGTGTGATGGTGGTGGCAGGCTGTAGGAGTGTGAGTGTAATGGTGGTGGCAGGCTGTAGTTGTGTGATGGTGGTGGCAGGCTGTAGGAGTGTGAGTGTGATGGTGGTGGCAGGCTGTAGGAGTGTGAGTGTGATGGTGGTGGCAGGCTGTAGGAGTGTGATGGTGGTGACAGGCTGTAGGTGTGTGAGTGTGATGGTGGTGGCAGGCTGTAGGTGTGTGAGTGTGAGTGTGATGGCAGGCTGTAGGTGTGTGAGTGTGGTGGTGGTGGCAGGCTGTAGGTGTGTGAGTGTGATGGTGGTGGCAGGCTGTAGGTGTGTGAGTGTGATGGTGGTGGCAGGCTGTAGGTGTGTGAGTGTGATGGTGGTGGCAGGCTGTAGGAGTGTGAGTGTGATGGTGGTGGCAGGCTGTAGGAGTGTGAGTGTGGTGACAGGCTGTAGGTGTGTGAGTGTGATGGTGGTGGCAGGCTGTAGGAGTGTGAGTGTGATGGTGGTGGCAGGCTGTAGGAGTGTGAGTGTGGTGACAGGCTGTAGGTGTGTGAGTGTGATGGTGGTGGCAGGCTGTAGGAGTGTGAGTGTGATGGTGGTGGCAGGCTGTAGGAGTGTGATGGTGGTGGCAGGCTGTAGGAGTGTGAGTGTGATGGTGGTGGCAGGCTGTAGGAGTGTGAGTGTGATGGTGGTGGCAGGCTGTAGGTGTGTGAGTGTGATGGTGGTGGCAGGCTGTAGGAGTGTGAGTGTGATGGTGGTGACAGGCTGTAGGAGTGTGAGTGTGATGGTGGTGGCAGGCTGTAGGAGTGTGAGTGTGATGGTGGTGGTAGGTTGTAGGAGTGTGAGTGTGGTGGTGGTGGCAGGCTGTAGGAGTGTGATGGTGGTGGCAGGCTGTAGGTGTGTGAGTGTGATGGTGGTGGTAGGTTGTAGGAGTGTGAGTGTGATGGTGGTGACAGGCTGTAGGAGTGTGATGGTGGTGGCAGGCTGTAGGAGTGTGAGTGTGGTGGTAGGTTGTAGGAGTGTGAGTGTGATGGTGGTGGCAGGCTGTAGGTGTGTGAGTGTGATGGTGGTGGTGGCAGGCTGTAGGTGTGTGAGTGTGATGGTGGTGGCAGGCTGTAGGAGTGTGAGTGTGGTGGTGGTGACAGGCTGTAGGAGTGTGATGGTGGTGGCAGGCTGTAGGTGTGTGAGTGTGGTGGCAGGCTGTAGGTGTGTGAGTGTGGTGGTGGTGGCAGGCTGTAGGTGTGTGAGTGTGATGGTGGTGGCAGGCTGTAGGAGTGTGAGTGTGATGGTGGTGGCAGGCTGTAGGAGTGTGAGTGTGATGGTGGTGGCAGGCTGTAGGTGTGTGAGTGTGATGGTGGTGGCAGGCTGTAGGTGTGTGAGTGTGGTGGTGGTGGCAGGCTGTAGGAGTGTGAGTGTGGTGGTGGTGGCAGGCTGTAGGAGTGTGAGTGTGATGGTGGTGGCAGGCTGTAGGAGTGTGATGGTGGTGGCAGGCTGTAGGTGTGTGAGTGTGATGGTGGTGACAGGCTGTAGGAGTGTGAGTGTGAGTGTGGTGGCAGGCTGTAGGAGTGTGAGTGTGAGTGTGATGGCAGGCTGTAGGTGTGTGAGTGTTCTGGCAGGCTGTAGGTGTGTGAGTGTGATGGTGGTGACAGGCTGTAGGTGTGTGAGTGTGATGGTGGTGACAGGCTGTAGGAGTGAGTGTGAGTGTGATGGTGGTGGCAGGCTGTAGGAGTGTGAGTGTGATGGTGGTGGCAGGCTGTAGGAGTGTGAGTGTGATGGTGGTGGCAGGCTGTAGGTGTGTGAGTGTGATGGTGGTGGCAGGCTGTAGGAGTGTGAGTGTGATGGTGGTGGCAGGCTGTAGGAGTGTGAGTGTGATGGTGGTGGCAGGCTGTAGGAGTGTGAGTGTGATGGTGGTGGCAGGCTGTAGGAGTGTGAGTGTGGTGACAGGCTGTAGGAGTGTGAGTGTGATGGTGGTGGCAGGCTGTAGGTGTGTGAGTGTGATGGTGGTGGCAGGCTGTAGGTGTGTGAGTGTGATGGTGGTGGCAGGCTGTAGGAGTGTGAGTGTGATGGTGGTGGCAGGCTGTAGGAGTGTGAGTGTGGTGACAGGCTGTAGGAGTGTGAGTGTGATGGTGGTGGCAGGCTGTAGGTGTGTGAGTGTGATGGTGGAGGTAGGCTGTAGGAGTGTGAGTGTGATGGTGGTGGCAGGCTGTAGGTGTGTGAGTGTGGTGGTGGTGGCAGGCTGTAGGAGTGTGAGTGTGATGGTGGTGGCAGGCTGTAGGTGTGTGAGTGTGATGGTGGTGGCAGGCTGTAGGAGTGTGAGTGTGATGGTGGTGGCAGGCTGTAGGAGTGTGAGTGTGATGGTGGTGGCAGGCTGTAGGAGTGTGAGTGTGATGGTGGTGGCAGGCTGTAGGAGTGTGAGTGTGATGGTGGTGGCAGGCTGTAGGAGTGTGAGTGTGGTGACAGGCTGTAGGAGTGTGAGTGTGATGGTGGTGGCAGGCTGTAGGTGTGTGAGTGTGATGGTGGTGGCAGGCTGTAGGAGTGTGAGTGTGGTGACAGGCTGTAGGAGTGTGAGTGTGATGGTGGTGGCAGGCTGTAGGAGTGTGAGTGTGATGGTGGTGGCAGGCTGTAGGAGTGAGTGTGATGGTGGTGGCAGGCTGTAGGTGTGTGAGTGTGGTGGTGGTGGCAGGCTGTAGGTGTGTGAGTGTGATGGTGGTGGCAGGCTGTAGGAGTGTGATGGTGGTGACAGGCTGTAGGTGTGTGAGTGTGATGGTGGTCGTGGCAGGCTGTAGGTGTGTGAGTGTGATGGTGGTGACAGGCTGTAGGTGTGTGAGTGTGATGGTGGTGGCAGGCTGTAGGTGTGTGAGTGTGAGTGTGGTGACAGGCTGTAGGAGTGTGATGGTGGTGGTGGCAGGCTGTAGGTGTGTGAGTGTGATGGTGGTGGCAGGCTGTAGGAGTGTGAGTGTGATGGTGGTGGCAGGCTGTAGGTGTGTGAGTGTGAGTGTGGTGACAGGTTGTAGGAGTGTGATGGTGGTGGTGGTGGCAGGCTGTAGGTGTGTGAGTGTGATGGTGGTGGCAGGCTGTAGGTGTGTGAGTGTGATGGTGGTGGCAGGCTGTAGGTGTGTGAGTGTGGTGGTGGTGGCAGGCTGTAGGAGTGTGATGGTGGTGGCAGGCTGTAGGAGTGTGAGTGTGATGGTGGTGGCAGGCTGTAGGAGTGAGTGTGTGATGGTGGTGGCAGGCTGTAGGAGTGTGATGGTGGTGGCAGGCTGTAGGTGTGTGAGTGTGATGGTGGTGGCAGGCTGTAGGAGTGTGAGTGTGATGGTGGTGGCAGGCTGTAGGTGTGTGAGTGTGATGGCAGGCTGTAGGAGTGTGAGTGTGATGGTGGTGGTAGGCTGTAGGAGTGTGAGTGTGATGGTGGTGACAGGCTGTAGGAGTGTGATGGTGGTGGCAGGCTGTAGGAGTGTGGTGGTGGTGGCAGGCTGTATGAGTGTGAGTGTGATGGTGGTGACAGGCTGTAGGAGTGTGAGTGTGATGGTGGTGGCAGGCTGTAGGAGTGTGAGTGTGATGGTGGTGGCAGGCTGTAGGTGTGTGAGTGTGATGGTGGTGGCAGGCTGTAGGAGTGTGAGTGTGATGGTGGTGGCAGGCTGTAGGAGTGTGAGTGTGATGGTGGTGGCAGGCTGTATGAGTGTGAGTGTGATGGTGGTGACAGGCTGTAGGAGTGTGAGTGTGATGGTGGTGACAGGCTGTAGGAGTGTGAGTGTGATGGTGGTGGCAGGCTGTAGGTGTGTGAGTGTGATGGTGGTGGCAGGCTGTAGGAGTGTGAGTGTGATGGTGGTGACAGGCTGTAGGAGTGTGAGTGTGATGGTGGTGGCAGGCTGTAGGTGTGTGAGTGTGATGGTGGTGACAGGCTGTAGGAGTGTGAGTGTGATGGTGGTGGCAGGCTGTAGGAGTGTGAGTGTGATGGTGGTGACAGGCTGTAGGAGTGTGAGTGTGATGGTGGTGGCAGGCTGTAGGAGTGTGAGTGTGGTGGTGGTGACAGGCTGTAGGAGTGTGATGGTGGTGGCAGGCTGTAGGAGTGTGAGTGTGATGGTGGTGGCAGGCTGTAGGAGTGTGATGGTGGTGACAGGCTGTAGGTGTGTGAGTGTGATGGTGGTCGTGGCAGGCTGTAGGTGTGTGAGTGTGATGGTGGTGACAGGCTGTAGGTGTGTGAGTGTGATGGTGGTGGCAGGCTGTAGGTGTGTGAGTGTGAGTGTGGTGACAGGCTGTAGGAGTGTGATGGTGGTGGTGGCAGGCTGTAGGTGTGTGAGTGTGATGGTGGTGGCAGGCTGTAGGAGTGTGAGTGTGATGGTGGTGGCAGGCTGTAGGTGTGTGAGTGTGAGTGTGGTGACAGGTTGTAGGAGTGTGATGGTGGTGGTGGTGGCAGGCTGTAGGTGTGTGAGTGTGATGGTGGTGGCAGGCTGTAGGTGTGTGAGTGTGATGGTGGTGGCAGGCTGTAGGTGTGTGAGTGTGGTGGTGGTGGCAGGCTGTAGGAGTGTGATGGTGGTGGCAGGCTGTAGGAGTGTGAGTGTGATGGTGGTGGCAGGCTGTAGGAGTGAGTGTGTGATGGTGGTGGCAGGCTGTAGGAGTGTGATGGTGGTGGCAGGCTGTAGGTGTGTGAGTGTGATGGTGGTGGCAGGCTGTAGGAGTGTGAGTGTGATGGTGGTGGCAGGCTGTAGGTGTGTGAGTGTGATGGCAGGCTGTAGGAGTGTGAGTGTGATGGTGGTGGTAGGCTGTAGGAGTGTGAGTGTGATGGTGGTGACAGGCTGTAGGAGTGTGATGGTGGTGGCAGGCTGTAGGAGTGTGGTGGTGGTGGCAGGCTGTATGAGTGTGAGTGTGATGGTGGTGGCAGGCTGTAGGAGTGTGAGTGTGATGGTGGTGGCAGGCTGTAGGTGTGTGAGTGTGATGGTGGTGGCAGGCTGTAGGAGTGTGAGTGTGATGGTGGTGGCAGGCTGTAGGAGTGTGAGTGTGATGGTGGTGGCAGGCTGTATGAGTGTGAGTGTGATGGTGGTGACAGGCTGTAGGAGTGTGAGTGTGATGGTGGTGACAGGCTGTAGGAGTGTGAGTGTGATGGTGGTGGCAGGCTGTAGGTGTGTGAGTGTGATGGTGGTGGCAGGCTGTAGGAGTGTGAGTGTGATGGTGGTGACAGGCTGTAGGAGTGTGAGTGTGATGGTGGTGGCAGGCTGTAGGTGTGTGAGTGTGATGGTGGTGACAGGCTGTAGGAGTGTGAGTGTGATGGTGGTGGCAGGCTGTAGGAGTGTGAGTGTGATGGTGGTGACAGGCTGTAGGAGTGTGAGTGTGATGGTGGTGGCAGGCTGTAGGAGTGTGAGTGTGGTGGTGGTGACAGGCTGTAGGAGTGTGATGGTGGTGGCAGGCTGTAGGAGTGTGAGTGTGATGGTGGTGGCAGGCTGTAGGAGTGTGAGTGTGGTGGTGGTGACAGGCTGTAGGAGTGTGATGGTGGTGGCAGGCTGTAGGAGTGTGAGTGTGGTGGTGGTGGCAGGCTGTAGGAGTGTGAGTGTGGTGGTGGTGGCAGGCTGTAGGAGTGTGATGGTGGTGGCAGGCTGTAGGAGTGTGGTGGTGGTGGCAGGCTGTAGGAGTGTGAGTGTGGTGGTGGTGACAGGCTGTAGGAGTGTGAGTGTGATGGTGGTGGCAGGCTGTAGGAGTGTGAGTGTGGTGGTGGTGGCAGGCTGTAGGAGTGTGAGTGTGATGGTGGTGGTGACAGGCTGTAGGAGTGTGAGTGTGATGGCGGTGGCAGGCTGTAGGAGTGTGAGTGTGATGGTGGTGGCAGGCTGTAGGAGTGTGAGTGTGATGGTGGTGGCAGGCTGTAGGTGTGTGAGTGTGGTGGTGGTGGCAGGCTGTAGGTGTGTGAGTGTGGTGGTGGTGGCAGGCTGTAGGAGTGTGAGTGTGATGGTGGTGGCAGGCTGTAGTTGTGTGATGGTGGTGGCAGGCTGTAGGTGTGTGAGTGTGATGGTGGTGGCAGGCTGTAGGAGTGAGTGTGAGTGTGATGGTGAAGTCAGGCTGTAGGTGTGTGAGTGTGATGGTGGTGGCAGGCTGTAGGAGTGTGATGGTGGTGACAGGCTGTAGGAGTGTGAGTGTGATGGTGGTGGTGGTGGTGGCAGGCTGTAGGTGTGTGATGGTGGTGGCAGGCTGTAGGAGTGTGATGGTGGTGACAGGCTGTAGGAGTGTGAGTGTGATGGTGGTGGCAGGCTGTAGGTGTGTGATGGTGGTGGTGGTGGCAGGCTGTAGGTGTGTGATGGTGGTGGTGGTGGCAGGCTGTAGGTGTGTGAGTGTGGTGGCAGGCTGTAGGTGTGTGAGTGTGGTGGTGGTGGCAGGCTGTAGGTGTGTGAGTGTGGTGGTGGTGGCAGGCTGTAGGTGTGTGAGTGTGATGGTGGTGGCAGGCTGTAGGTGTGTGAGTGTGGTGGTGGTGGCAGGCTGTAGGTGTGTGAGTGTGGTGGTGGTGGCAGGCTGTAGGAGTGTGATGGTGGTGGCAGGCTGTAGGTGTGTGAGTGTGTTGGTGGTGGCAGGCTGTAGGAGTGTGATGGTGGTGGCAGGCTGTAGGAGTGTGAGTGTGGTGGTGGTGGTGGTGGCAGGCTGTAGGTGTGTGAGTGTGGTGGTGGTGGCAGGCTGTAGGTGTGTGAGTGTGAGTGTGGTGACAGGCTGTAGGTGTGTGAGTGTGATGGTGGTGACAGGCTGTAGGAGTGTTAGTGTGATGGTGGTGGCAGGCTGTAGGTGTGTGAGTGTGATGGTGGTGACAGGCTGTAGGAGTGTGAGTGTGGTGGTGGTGGCAGGCTGTAGGTGTGTGAGTGTGATGGTGGTGGCAGGCTGTAGGTGTGTGATGGTGGTGGTGGTGGCAGGCTGTAGGAGTGTGAGTGTGATGGTGGTGACAGGCTGTAGGTGTGTGAGTGTGATGGTGGTGGCAGGCTGTAGGAGTGTGAGTGTGATGGTGGTGTCAGGCTGTAGGTGTGTGAGTGTGATGGTGGTGGCAGGCTGTATGAGTGTGATGGTGGTGGCAGGCTGTAGGTGTGTGAGTGTGATGGTGGTGGCAGGCTGTAGGAGTGTGAGTGTGGTGGTGGTGACAGGCTGTAGGAGTGTGAGTGTGGTGGTGGTGGCAGGCTGTAGGTGTGTGAGTGTGATGGTGGTGGCAGGCTGGGTCCTCACCTCTGATGCTCCACCACTCCTGCGCCTGGCCTGAGCTCTCTGCACTCCGCTTGAGGTGCAGCATCACGTTGGAGAAGAGGTCACTAGGGTCTCCTGGGACACACGGGGGAGGTGGGCGGAGGGGTGAGTGGGTGGGTGAGTGGGTGGGTGGGTGGCTGGGTGAGTGGGTGGGTGGGTGAGTGGGTGAGTGGGTGAGTGGGTGGGTGAGTGGGTGGGTGGGTGAGTGGGTGGGTGAGTGAGTGGGTGAGTGGGTGAGTGGGTGGGTGAATGAGTGGGTGAGTGGGTGAGTGGGTGGGTGAATGTGTGAGTGGGTGAGTGGGTGGGTGAATGGGTGGGTGAGTGGGTGAATGAGTGGGTGGGTGAGTGGGTGGGTGAGTGGGTGAATGAGTGGTTAGGTGAGTGGATGAATGTGTGAGTGGATGAATGTGTGGGTGGGTGGCTGAATGAGTGGGTGGGTGGTTGAGTGTGTGAATGTGTGGGTGGGTGAGTGGTTGAGCGAGTGAGTGGGTGAGTGGGTGAATGTGTGGGTGGGTAAGTGGGTGAATGAGTGGGTGGGTGAGTGAGTGAATGAGTGGGTGGGTGGGTGGTTGATTGGGTGAATGTTTGGGTGGATGAGTGGTTGAGCGAGTGGGTGGTCAAGAGTGAGTGAATGTGTGGGTGAGTGGTTGAGCGAGTGAGTGGGTGAGTGGGTGGTTGAGTGAGTTTGGAATGTGTGGGTTGGTGGGTGAATGTGGGTGGATGTGTGGTTGAGCGAGTGGGTGGTTGGGGGAGTGGGTGCATAAGTGGGTGTGTGAGTGGATGAGTGGATGCGTGAGTGGGTGAGGGGTTTGAGTGAGTGGATGGGTGGGTGAGTAGGTGGGTGAGTCGGTGAATGAGTGGGTAGGGTGAGTGAGTGGATGAGTGGTTGAGTGAGTAGGTGAGTGGGTAAATGAGTGGGTGGGTGAATGGGTGGGTGGGTGAATGGGTGAGTGGTTGAGTACATGGGTGGGTGGGTGATTGGTTGAGTAAGTGGGTTGGTGGGTCAGTGGGTGACTGCGTGAGTGGGTGGGTGAGTAGGTGAGTGAGTGGGTGGGTGGGTGAGTGGGTGAATGAGTGGGTGGGTGGGTGAGTGGGTGAATGAGTGGGTGGGTGAATGAGTGAGTGGTTGGGTTAGTGGGTCAATGAGTGAATGTGTGGGTGAGTGGTTGAGCGGGTGAGTGGGTGAGTGGGTGAGTGGGTGGTTGAGTGAGTTTGGACTGTGTGGGTTGGTGGGTGAATATATGGGTGGATGTGTGGTTGAGTGAGCGGGCGGGTGGGTGGGTGGGGGAGTGGGTGAGCGGGTGAGTGAATGAATATGTGGGCGGGTGTGTGGTTGAGCGAGTGGGTGGGTGGGTGAATGGGTGAGTGGGTGGGTGGGTGAGTGGGTGAATGAATGGGTGGGTGAGTGGGTGAATGAGTGGGTGGGTGAGTGGGTGAATGTATGGGTGGGTGGGTGAATGAGTGGGTGGGTGGTTGAGTGTGTGAATGTGTGGGTGGGTGAGTGGTTGAGCGAGCGGGTGGGTGGGTGGGGGAGTGGATGAATGTGGGCGGGTGTGTGGTTGAGCGACCGAGCGGGCGGGCGGGTGGATGGGGGAGCGGGTGAGCGGGTGAGCGGGCGAATATGTGGGCGGGTGTGTGGTTGAGCGAGTGGGTGGGTGGGTGGGCGGGTGAGTGGGTGGGTGGGTGAACGAGTTGGCCAATGGGTGAGCGGGCGAGCGAGCGGGGGGGGGGGGAGCGGGCGGGGTGGATTCTTCCTGCCACTCACCCTCTGTGGACATCTCCTCCACAGGCGAGGCGGTAGGGCCGCTCATCCCTCGGATGTATCTGGGGAACACCTTGCTGATGCACCTGGTGAGCACGCGAGAGACCCCACGCACAAACAACAAAGGTTCCCCTGGTAGGCCCACGCAGGCTGTCGGGGCAAGTGCTGTTAGCGAGCAGCAGCTACACAGACAAAGCTCCCCCGTGTAGCCTCTAACAGGCTTTCAGGGCAAGTGCTGTTTGTGAGCAGCACTAGCACCTACACAAAGGTACCCCGTGTAGCCTCTGACAGGCAGTCGGGGCAAGTGCTGTTAGCGAGCAGCAGCTACACAGACAAAGGTACCCCGTGTAGACTCTAACAGGCTTTCGGGGCAAGTGCTGTTTGCGAGCAGCACTAGCACCTACACAGACAAAGGTACCCCGTGTAGCCTCTAACAGGCAGTCGGGGCAAGTGCTGTTTGCGAGCAGCAGCAGCACAGACAAAGCTCCCCCGTGTAGCCTCTAACAGGCAGTCGGGGCAAGTGCTGTTAGCGAGTAGCAGTAGCACAAAGCTCCCCCGTGTAGCCTCTAACAGGCTGTCGGGGCAAGTGCTGTTAACGAGTAGCAGTAGCACCTACACAGACACAGACAAAGGTACCCCGTGTAGCCTCTAACAGGCAGTCGAGGCAAGTGCTGTTAGCGAGCAGCAGTAGCACAGACAAAGGTACCCCGTGTAGCCTCTAACAGGCTGTTGGGGCAAGTGCTGTTTGCGAGCAGCAGTAGCACCTACACAGACACAGACAAAGGTACACCGTGTAGCCTCTAACAGGGTGTCGGGGCAAGTGCTGTTAGCGAGCAGCACCCGCACAGACAAAGCTCCCCCGTGTAGCCTCTAACAGGCTGTCGGGGCAAGTGCTGTTAGCGAGCAGCACCCACACAGACAAAGCTCCCCCGTGTAGCCTCTAACAGGTTGTTGGGGCAAGTGCTGCTAGCGAGCAGCACCCACACAGACAAAGGTACCCCGTGTAGCCTCTAACAGGCTGTTGGGCAAGTGCTGTTAGCGAGCAGCAGCTACACAGACAAAGGTACCCCGTGTAGCCTCTAACAGGCTGTCGGGGCAAGTGCTGTTAGCGGGTAGCAGCACCTACACAGACACAGACAAAGCTACCCCGTGTAGCCTCTAACAGGCTGTTGGGGCAAGTGCTGTTGGCGAGTGGCAGCACCTGTGAAGGCCGGCACGGTGGCACACGAGGGGGGCTGGTGGCCAGCAGCGCGCCCGGCCGCCTTTGTCTCCCCCCCCCGAGTGCTGATACTTCCCTACACTCCGCACCGGGTACTCCTCTCGGGGCCGAGTCGACCTAGGGGAGGACTCGGGACCGGGTTCAGATGATCGGTGCCGTCACCGTTCATCGTGACCGCGAGCGGGTGAATCGAACTCGGGGCGTGTGTCAGGGTTCGCGACACGGTGCTGTGCTAACCGCTGCACCACCGCTCTCCCCGTACAATGCCCCTTGCGCGTGAGCGTTTGTGCACGGAGGAGCGGTGGTGCAGCGGTTAGCGCTACGAACCCGGGAGTTCGATTCCCGCTCACGGCCACCATCACCACCGGTGACGATCGTCTGAACCGGTCCCGGGCCTCCCCTAGGTCGACTCAGCCTCAAATGAGTTACCTGGTGCGGTGTGGTAGTAAACATCGCCACTGGGGAGACAAAGGCGGCCCGCCGTGGTTGCTGGCCACCCACCCCCGCTCCGTGTGCCGTTTCCGGCCTTCGCAGGTGCTGCTCGCTAACGGCGCTTGCCCCAACAGTCCGTTTCAGGCTACACTGGGGGATGGATCTTTGTCCTTGTGCGCGTGCGTGTGTGTGTGTGTGGATCCTTGCAGTCACGAAAGCTTAAGCATTCTATAGGTGAACTCGTAGGGCATGGTGCTGGCCACCCACCACCCTCGTGTGTGCCCACAGTGGTGGGGCCTTCATAGGCCCCTGCCGCTGCCGCCGCTTGCCCCGACCGGCGCCGTTTGAGGCTGCACGGGGTGGGGGCGGCGGGGCGGGGGGGGGGTATCTTCGTCGTCTGCCGTACGTACACGGAGTGGTTGTTGGCGTGCCTGTGCTCCAACATGTCCGCGAGACGCACCCGGGGCTCGGCGTTTCTCTCGAGCATCACCACGTGTTTCTCCATCGCGAACTCCGCCTTGCCGCCCATGCTCAGGTTCCTGCGCGCCACGCGAGGTTTTTGGGGTCCCAGTTTCATTTTTTCGGGGCGAGCAATGCGGCTCTCGACTCGGGTGCAACCACGAACGCGACAGAAGCACGAACAAGGGGGGAAAACAGGCATCTTCAAAGTGACGCAGAAAAATTCCAGGTTAAAAAAAAAAAAAAGCACCGCATTTCCAGCGGGATGCGAGTCGAACGACAACAACCACGAGGCGATTTGGATTCAGAGTTAATCGGGCTGACTCTGCAGTACCGCAACGGACAAACAAGCGTGGCCAAAACCAAAACGTTTTCAAAATCGCCAAAACAAAGCTACAAAAACAACGCAACGACTGTGATTGGCAGGAACCGTGATTCAAATCGAACGATAAACGATACACGCGCGCGCACGCGCGTAAACACGTACGGCCAAACTTTTCAGCCATGGCTGGCTGAATGAGTCACTCCATAACAGCAGGAAGTATCAAGTAGCATAGCATGGAGTGTAACAAACGCATCGCGGCTGTTTCTCCCCCCCCCTCCTCCTCCGCTCCGAACATAGATGTACCCGTCCGTCTGAACAAAGCTCGTCGCTGTCCGTGGCGCTAACGTTGAAAAGAAAAAAAAACCGCCACCCATTTTTTTCGCCATGTGCCATTGTAATGTATGACGGCTAGCACGTGCGGCCTAGCGGTCGGGCTCAGGTGCGGCCTAGCGCGTGCGCCCTAGCATGTGGCCTACCGGGGTCAGGCTCACGTGTGGCCTAGCGCGTGCGGCCTAGCATGTGGCCTACCGGGGTCAGGCTCACGTGCGGCCTAGTGCGTGCGGCCTAGCATGTGGCCTACCGGAGTCAGGCTCACGTGCGGCCTAGCGTGTGCGGCCTAGCATGTGGCCTACCGGGGTCAGGCTCAGGTGCGGCCTAGCGCGTGCGGCCTAGCATGTGGCCTACCGGGGTCAGGCTCACGTGCGGCCTAGCGGGCGCGGCCTAGCATGTGGCCTACCGGGGTCAGGCTCACGTGCGGCTCACAGCCGGCGAGCTGGCGGTCGAGCGGGGTGGGGAGTGGGGGGCGGGGGGGGCCCAGCGGGGGGCCCCGAGGGTGGAGTTTGAGGGGGGGGGGCTCCCCCCTCTCACCGCTGCAGCGTCCAGGCGAAGCGCAGGGCGATGTCCGTGGTGCCGTCGCGCAGCTCGGTGATCATGTCGGCGCGGCTGGGCGGGCTGACGCTCCACACGGAGCCCGAGTTGCCCTTGATCTGGGCGCGTGTCACGTCCCGGTGCTCGTACATGGACATGAACTGGAGCGCCGACTGTGGCACAGCACGGAGGACAGTTTGCAGGCGCCAAGGCTCACGCACGAGGGGGCGTAGCCGCGCGAGCCGCGCGGCGCCTGACCTCGGCTGTGCGCGCAGCGGCAACGTACACAAAGGCACGAAGCAAGAAAAACGTCTAGCAATAGGTTTGTACCCCTTTTGACTGGCGCACAAAAAACTGACACCTTGATTCGAGGCATCGTGTCTGCAATAGCCGCAACACAAGCAAGTCAAAATGCAAACAAAAAAGAGACAACGCTGATAATGATGATGGCACTGTCCTTGAATTTGATTGGTCCATACCCGAGACGGATTTTCTTAGAGCCCTTAGTCTTAGAGCCCTTTAGTCTCCACTGGTGTTGGACCAGAAGACGCCAAAAGGCATACAACTCAAAAACAGCGTACCATCAGAGTTATTGAGGGCTCGGGGTGAGCATTTACATTATGAGACCTCCTTTGCCAGTAACAAGATATAGTAATAGGTTTTTACCCTTTTAACTGGCACAAAAACTGACACCTTTATTCGAGGCATCGTGTCTGCAATAGCCGCAACACAAGCAGTCAAAATGCAAACAAAAAATGATAATGATGATGGCACTGTCCTTGAATTTGATTGGTCCACAGCCGAGACGGCTTTTCTTAGAGCCCTTTAGTCTCTCCACAGGTGTTGGACCAGAAGACGCCAAAAGGCGTACAACTCAAAAACAGCGCACCATCAGAGTTATTGAGGGCTCGGGGTGAGCATTTACATTATGAGACCTCCTTTGCCGGTAACAAGATATAGTAATAGGTTTTTACCCTTTTAAACTGGCACAAAAACTGACACCTTTATTCAAGGCATCATGTTTGCAATGATCACAACACAAGCAGTCAAAATGCAAACAAAAAAGAGACAACTCTGATAATGATATTGGCACTGTCCTTGAATTTGATTGGTTCACACCCGAGACGGCTTTTCTTAGAGCCCTTTAGCCTCCACTGGTGTTGGACCAGAAGACGCCAAAAGGCGTACAACTCAAAAACAGCGCACCATCAGAGTTATTGAGGGCTCGGGCTGAGCATTTACATTATGAGACCTCCTTTGCCAGTAACAAGATATAGGAATAGGTTTTACCCTTTTGATGCCTTTAATAAAGGTGACAGTTTTGTGGTTGAAGCACGGTGCGGTGTGGTGTGGTGCAGTGTGGTGTGGTGTGGTGTGCGGCAGTGTGGTGTGGTGTGGTGTGGCATGGTGTGGTGCGGTGTGGTGTGCTGCAGTGTGGTGTGGTGTGCTGCAGTGTGGTGTGCTGCAGTGTGCTGCGGTGTGCTGCGGTGTGCTGCGGTGTGCTGCGGTGCGGCTCACCCCACTGGTGCCATGCTTGGCTTTGAGGGCTTCATATTCATCTTCCTGCAGCACGAGCAGCTCGGGGTGCTGGGCACTCATCGTGAACAGCGGCTGTACACAACAACAACAACAACATCAACAACTACATCATCAACAACAACAACAACTACATCGTCAACAAACATCAACAACTACATCGTCAACAAACATCAACAACTACATCGTCAACAAACATCAACAACTACATCAACAACAACTACATCGTCAAAAAACATCAACAACTACATCAACAACAACTACATCGTCAACAAACATCAATAACAAACATCAACTACATCATCAACAAACATCAACAACAACAACATCGTCAACAACTACATCGTCAACAAACAGCAATAACAAACATCAACAACTACATCGTCAACAAACATCAACAACTATATCATCAACAAACATCAATAACAAACAACAACTACATCATCAACAAACATCAACAACTACAACAACAACATCGTCAACAAACATCAACAACTACATCATCAACAAACATCAATAACAAACATCAACTACATCATGAACAAACATTAACAACAACATCGTCAACAACTACATCGTCAACAAACAACAACTACATCATCAACAAACATCAATAACAAACATCAATAACAAACATCAACAACTACATCATCAACAACTACATCGTCAACAAACATCAACAACTACATCGTCAACAAACATCAATAACAAACATCAACTACATCATCAACAAACATCAACAACAACAACAACATCATCAACAAACATCAATAACAAACATCAACAACTACATCGTCATGGGTCTCTGTGTGGTGAGTCTGTGGGTCTCTCTGTGTGGTGAGTATTTGGGTCTCTGTGTGCTGAGTCTATGGGTCTCTGTGTGCTGAGTCTGTGGGTCTCTGTGTGATGAGTCTGTGGGTCTCTGTGTGATGAGTCTGTGGGTCTCTGTGTGGTGAGTCTGTGGGTCTCTGTGTGGTGAGTCTATGGGTCTCTGTGTGGTGAGTCTATGGGTCTCTGTGTGGTGAGTCTGTGGGTCTCTGTGTGATGAGTCTCTGGTTATCTGTGTGCGCCAACACGCTCCAACACGCTCCAACACGCTCCAAGACACGCTCCAAGACACGCTCCAAGACACGCTCCAACACACTCTCCAACACACGCTCCAACACACTCCAACAAGCTCCAACACACGCTCCAACACGCTCCAACACACGCTCCAACACACGCTCAGAGACACGCTCCAAGACACACTCCAACAAGCTCCGACACACGCTCAGAGACACGCTCCAACACACTCCAACACGCTCCAACATGCTCCAACACACGCTCCAACACACGCTCCGAGACACACTCCAACAAGCTCCAATAAGCTCCAACACACGCGCTCCAACACACGCTCCAACACGCCCTCCAACACACGCTCCAACACACGCTCCAACACACGCTCCAACACACGCTCCAACAAGCTCCAACACGTTCCAACAAGCTCCAACACACGCTCCAACACACGCTCTAAGACACGCTCCAACACACGCTCAAAGACACTCCAACACGCTCCAACACACGCTCCAACAAGCTCCAACACACATGCTCCAACACACGCTCCAACAAGCTCCAACACACATGCTCCAACACACGCTCCAACACACACGCTTCAATACACTCCAACACGCTCCAACACACGCTCCAAGAAACTCCAACACACGCTCCAACACACGCTCCAACACACTCCAAGACACTCCAACACACGCTCCAACACAGTCTCCAACACACGCTCCAAGACACTCTAACACGCTCCAACACACGCTCCAAAACGCTCAAAAACACACGCTCCAACACACTCTCCAAGACACTCCAACACGCTCCAACACACGCTCCAACAAGCTCCAATACACATGCTCCAACACACGCTCCAACACACACGCTCCAATACACTCCAACACGCTCCAACACACGCTCCAACAAGCTCCAACACACATGCTCCAACACACATGCTCCAACACACATGCTCCAACACGCGCTCCAACACGCTCTCCAACACACGCTCCAACACACACGCTCCAACACACGCTCCAACAAGCTCCAACACGCTCCAACACGCTCCAACACGCCCAAACACGCCCAAACACGCTCCAACACACGCTCCAACACACGCTCCAAGACACTCCAACACGCTCCAACACGCGCTCCAACACACGCTCCAACACACGCTCCAACAAGCTCCAACAAGCTCCAACACGCTCTAACACGCTCCAAGACACTCCAACACACACTCCAACACACGCTCCAATACGCTCCAACAAGCTCCAACACACACGCTCCAACACACGCTCCAACACACACGCTCCAACACACACGCTCCAACACACACGCTCCAACACACACGCTCCAACACACACGCTCCAACACACGCTCCAACAAGCTCCAACAAGCTCCAACACACGCTCCAACACACGCTCCAACACACACGCTCCAACACACGCTCCAACACACGCTCCAACAAGCTCCAACACACGCTCCAACAAGCTCCAACACACGCTCCAACAAGCTCCAACACACGTTCCAACACACACGCTCCAACACGCGCTCCAACACACGCTCCAACACACGCTCCAACACACGCTCCAACAAACACGCTCCAACACACGCTCCAACACACGCTCCAACACACGCTCCAACACACGCTCCAACACACGCTCCAACACACGCTCCAACAAGCTCCAACACACGCTCCAACACACGCTCCAACACACGCTCTCCAACACACGCTCCAACACACGCTCCAACACACACGCTCCAACACACGCTCCAACAAGCTCCAACACACGCTCCAAGATACTCCAACATGCTCCGACACACACGCTCCGACACACACGCTCCGACACACACGCTCCGACACACACGCTCCGACACACACGCTCCGACACACACGCTCCGACACACACGCTCCGACACACACGCTCCAACACACGCTCTAAGACACACTCCAACACACACGCTCCAACACACGCTCCGACACACACGCTCCAACACACACGCTCCAACACACACGCTCCAACACACGCTCCAACACACGCTCCAACACACGCTCCAACACACGCTCCAACACACACTCCAACACGCACGCTCCAACACACTCTCCAACACACACGCTCCAACACACACTCCAAGACACACTCCAACACATGCTCCAACACACGCTCCAACACCACACGCTCCAACACCACACGCTCCAACACCACACGCTCCAACACACTCTCCAACACACACGCTCCAACACACACGCTCCAACACACACGCTCCAACACACGCTCCAAGACGCTCCAACACACGCTCCGACACACACGCTCCGACACACACGCTCCGACACACACGCTCCGACACACACGCTCCGACACAAACGCTCCGACACACACGCTCCAACACACTCGCTCCAACACACACGCTCCAACACACACGCTCCAACACACACGCTCCAACACACACTCTCCAACACACACTCTCCAACACACACGCTCCAACACACACGCTCCAACAAGCTCCAACACACGCTCCAACAAGCTCCAACAAGCTCCAACAAGCTCCAACACACACGCTCCAACACACACGCTCCAACACACACGCTCCAACACACTCGCTCCAACACACGCTCCAAGACACTCCAACACACTCTCCAACACACTCTCCAACACACGCTCCAACACACACGATCCAACACACGCTCTAAGACACACTCCAACACACACGCTCCAACACACACGCTGCAACACACACGCTCCAACACACGCTCCGACACACACGCTCCAACACACTCGCTCCGACACACACGCTCCGACACACACGCTCCGACACACACGCTCCGACACACACGCTCCGACACACACGCTCCGACACACACGCTCCGACACACACGCTCCCCGACACACACGCTCCCCGACACACACGCTCCAACACACACGCTCCAACACACGCTCCAACAAGCTCCAACACACGCTCCAACAAGCTCCAACACACTCTCCAACACACTCTCCAACACACTCCAACAAGCTCCAACACACGCTCCAACACACGCTCCAACACACGCTCCAACACACACGCTCCAACACACACGCTCCAACACACGCTCTAAGACACGCTCTAAGACACGCTCCAACACACTCTCCAACACAAGCTCCAACACACGCTCCGACACACACGCTCCGACACACACGCTCCGACACACACGCTCCGACACACACGCTCCAACACACACGCTCCAACACACACGCTCCAACACACAGTCCAACACACGCGCTCCAACACACACGCTCCAACACACGCTCCAACAAGCTCCAACACGCTCCAACAAGCTCCAACACACGCTCCAACACACGCTCCAAGATACTCTAACACGCTCCAACACATGCTCCAACACACACGCCAACACACGCGCTCCAACACACACGCTCCAACACACGCTCCAACACACACGCTCCAACAAACACGCTCCCCGACACACTCTCCAACACACGCTTCAACAAGCTCCAACACACGCTCCAACACACACGCTCCAACACACACTCTCCAACACACACGCTCCAACACACACGCTCCAACACACACGCTCCAACACACACGCTCCAACACACACGCTCCGACACACACGCTCCGACACACACGCTCCAACACACACGCTCCAACACACGCTTTAAGACACTCTCCAACACACGCTCCAACACAAGCTCCAACACACACTCCAACACATTCCAACACGCTCCAACACACGCTCCAACACACACGCTCCCCAACACACACGCTCCAACACACACGCTCCAACACACACGCTCCAACACACGCTCCCCAACACACACGCTCCCCAACACACACGCTCCAACACACACGCTCCGACACACACGCTCCGACACACACGCTCCGACACACACGCTCCGACACACACGCTCCGACACACACGCTCCGACACACACGCTCCGACACACGCTCCAACACACACGCTCCCCGACACACACGCTCCAACACACACTCTCCAACACACACTCTCCAACACACACTCTCCAACACACACGCTCCAACACACACGCTCCAACACACACGCTCCAACACACGCTCCAACACACACGCTCCAACACACACGCTCCAACACACGCTCCAACACACACGCTCCAACACACACTCTCCAACACACACGCTCCCCGACACACACGCTCCGACACACACGCTCCGACACACACGCTCCGACACACACGCTCCCCGACACACTCTCCAACACACACGCTCCAACACACACTCTCCAACACACACGCTCCAACACACACGCTCTAAGACATGCTCCAACACACACGCTCCAACACACACGCTCCAACACACTCTCCAACACACTCTCCAACACACACGCTCCAACACACTCTCCAACACACACTCCAACACACGCTCTAAGACACTCTCCAACACACTCTCCAACACACGCTCCAACACACACTCCAACACACATGCTCCAACACACACTCTCCAACACACATGCTCCAACACACACTCTCCAACACACTCTCCAACACACTCTCCAACACACACGCTCCAACACACGCTCCAACACACATGCTCCGACACACATGCTCCGACACACACGCTCCGACACACACGCTCCGACACACACGCTCCAACACACTCTCCAACACACACGCTCTCCGACACACACGCTCCAACACACACGCTCCAACACACGCTCCAACACACACGCTCCAACACACACTCTCCAACACACACGCTCCAACACACATGCTCCAACACACTCTCCAACACACTCTCCAACACACGCTCTAAGACACTCTCCAACACACTCTCCAACACACGCTCCAACACACGCTCCAACACACACTCTCCAACACACTCTCCAACACACGCTCCAACACACACTCCAACACACACTCCAACACACACGCTCCAACACACACGCTCCAACACACACGCTCCCCGACACACACGCTCCAACACACACTCTCCAACACACACTCCGACACACACGCTCCAACACACACTCTCCAACACACACTCCGACACACACGCTCCAACACACACTCCGACACACACGCTCCAACACACACGCTCCAACACACACTCTCCAACACACACGCTCCAACACACGCTCCAACACACACGCTCCGACACACACGCTCCGACACACACGCTCCGACACACACTCTCCAACACACTCTCCAACACACACGCTCTCCGACACACACGTTCCAACACACACGCTCCAACACGCTCCAACACACACGCTCCAACACACACGCTCCAACACACACTCTCCAACACACACTCCGACACACACGCTCCAACACACACGCTCCAACACACACTCTCCAACACACACGCTCCAACACACGCTCCAACACACACGCTCCGACACACACGCTCCGACACACACGCTCCGACACACACGCTCCAACACACACTCTCCAACACACTCTCCAACACACACGCTCTCCGACACACACGTTCCAACACACACGCTCCAACACGCTCCAACACACACGCTCCAACACACACGCTCCAACACACACGCTCCGACACACACGCTCCAACACGTGCTCCAACACACTCTCCAACACACACTCCAACACACGCTCCAACAAGCTCCAACACACACGCTCCAACACACGCTCTAAGACACACTCCAACACACGCTCCAACACACGCTCCAAGACACACTCCAACACACGCTCCAACACACGCTCCAACACACTCTCCAACACACTCTCCAACAAGCTCCAACACGCGCTCCAAGACACTCCAACACACTCCAACAAGCTCCAACACACGCTTCAACACACTCTCCAACACGCTCCCCGACACACACACTCCAACACACGCTCCCCGACACACACGCTCCGACACACACGCTCCCCGACACACACGCTCCAACACACACGCTCCCCGACACACACACTCCAACACGCTCCAACACACACTCTCCAACACACACGCTCCCCGACACACACTCTCCAACACACACGCTCCCCGACACACGCTCCAACACAAGCTCCAACACACGCTTCAACACACTCTCCAACACACGCTCCAACACACACTCTCCAACACACTCTCCAACACACGCTCCAACACACACTCCAACACACACGCTCTCCGACACACACGCTCCCCGACACACACGCTCCAACACACACTCTCCAACACACTCTCCAACACACACGCTCTCCAACACACTCGCTCCAACACACGCTCCGACACACACTCTCCAACACACACTCTCCAACACACACGCTCCCCGACACACACTCTCCAACACACACGCTCCCCGACACACGCTCCAACACAAGCTCCAACACACGCTTCAACACACTCTCCAACACACGCTCCAACACACACTCTCCAACACACTCTCCAACACACGCTCCAACACACACTCCAACACACACGCTCTCCGACACACACGCTCCCCGACACACACGCTCCAACACACACTCTCCAACACACTCTCCAACACACACGCTCTCCAACACACTCGCTCCAACACACGCTCCGACACACACTCTCCAACACACACGCTCCCCGACACACACGCTCCCCAACACACACGCTCCCCGACACACACTCTCCAACACACACACTCCAACACACACTCTCCAACACACACACACTCCAACACACACGCTCCAACACACACGCTCCGACACACACGCTCCAACACACTCTCCAACACACTCTCCAACACACGCTCTAAGACACTCTCCAACACACTCTCCAACACACGCTCCAACACACACTCTCCAACACACTCTCCAACACACGCTCCAACACACACTCCAACACACACGCTCTCCGACACACACGCTCTCCGACACACACGCTCCCCGACACACACGCTCCAACACACACGCTCCAACACACACGCTCACACACACGCTCCAACACACACGCTCCAACACACACTCTCCAACACACACGCTCCAACACACACGCTCCAACACACTCTCCAAGACACTCTCCAACACACTCTCCAACACACGCTCCAACACACACTCTCCAACACACTCTCCAACACACTCTCCAACACACTCTCCAACAAGCTCCAACACGCGCTCCAAGACACTCCAACACACTCCAACAAGCTCCAACACACTCTCCAACACACGCTCCAACACACACACTCCAGCACACGCTCCCCGACACACACGCTCCAACACACACTCTCCAACACACACTCTCCAACACACACGCTCTCCAACACACACGCTCCAACACACACGCTCCAACACACACGCTCCAACACACACGCTCCAACACACGCTCCAACACACACGCTCCAACACACACGCTCCAACACACACGCTCCAACACACACGCTCCAACACACACGCTCCAACACACACGCTCCAACACACACGCTCCAACACACACGCTCCAACACACACTCTCCAACACACACGCTCCAACACACACGCTCCAACACACTCTCCAACACACGCTCCAACACACTCTCCAACACAAGCTCCAACACAAGCTCCAACACACACTCCAACACACGCTCCAACACACACTCCAACACACACTCCAACACACTCTCCAACACATGCTCCAACACACTCTCCAACACACACGCTCTCCAACACACACGCTCCAACACACACTCTCCAACACACATGCTCCAACACACGCTCCAACACACGCTCCAACACACACGCTCCAACACACGCTCCAACACACACGCTCCAACACACTCTCCAACACACTCTCCAACACAAGCTCCAACACAAGCTCCAACACACACTCCAACACACTCTCCAACACACTCTCCAACAAGCTCCAACACGCGCTCCAAGACACTCCAACACACTCCAACAAGCTCCAACACACTCTCCAACACATGCTCCAACACACACACTCCAGCACACGCTCCCCGACACACACACTCCAACACGCTCCAACACTCGCTCCAACACACACGCTCCCCGACACACACACGCTCCAACACACACACTCTCCAACACACACTCCAACACACACGCTCCAACACACACGCTCTCCGACACACACGCTCCCCGACACACACTCTCCAACACACACTCCAACACACACGCTCTCCGACACACACGCTCCAACACACACGCTCCAACACACACGCTCTCCGACACACACGCTCCCCGACACACACTCTCCAACACACACGCTCCCCGACACACACTCTCCAACACACACGCTCCCCGACACACACGCTCCAACACACACGCTCCCCGACACACACGCTCCAACACACACTCTCCGACACACACGCTCCAACACACACGCTCCCCGACACACACGCTCCCCGACACACTCGCTCCAACACACTCTCCAACACGCTCCAACACGCTCCCCGACACACACGCCGGGAGGCGCCAGCGTGCACCTGGTAGCGCCCCAGCGTGATGGTGATGGTGACGTCGATGGGCGTGTTGGCCTGGCCTGCCACCGACTTGAGCAACGACATGAAGAGCAGCGGGAACCACACGATGCAGATGAGCAGCACCACGATCATGCCGCCCATGCCGTACTTGACCACTTTCTTCTTCTTCTGTCCCTTGGGCTGTGGGTACCTCTGTCGGGAGGGCGGGCAAGTGGGGGTGGGGTGATTGGGGTGGGTGAGGTGGTTGGGTGGGGGTGGTGGTGGGGTGGGGTGGGGGTGGGTGGGGTGGGGTGGGTGGGGTGAGGTGATTGGGGTGGGGGTGGGGTGGTGTGATTGGGTGGGGGTGGGGTGGGGTGGGGTGGGTGGGTGGGTGGGTGGGGGTGGGGTGAGGTGGTTGGGTGGGGTGAGGTGGGGTGGGGTGATTGGGTGGGGTGGGGTGGGTGGGGTGGGTGGGGTGGGTGGCATGGGGGCGGGCATGTGGGTGGGGTGGGTGGGTGGGGTGGTTAGTATTGGTGGTGTCAATGGGTGGCGTGGGGGCGGGCAGGTGGGGTGGGGTGGGTGGGGTGGGTGGGTGGGGTGGGTGGGGTAGGGTGGGGTGAGGTGGGGTGAGGTGATTGGGTGGGGTGGGTGAGGGGAGTGGGTTGGGTGAGTGGGGTGGGTGGGGTGGGGTGGGTGGGGTGGGGTGGGTGGGGTGGGGTGAGGTGATTGGGTGGGGTGGGTGGGGGTGGTTGGCATTGGTGGCGTCAATGGGTGGCGTGGGGGCGGGCAGGTGGGGTGGGGTGGCGAGTGGGCGGCGCCGTGGGGTGGTGGAGGGCAATGTCGCACAACCTCAAAACGAGCATTATGTGGTTCCCACCGCACTACCCACCCCCACCGCCCCCACGAACGCACGCCCCCACTAAACACTCGAGGAGGAATCACGTGGTGCGATGGGTTTTCACCCGAGGACCCCGCTAGCAGGGACGTTCCACGGTTTCCCCCTGACCAGGAAATTGGCTGAGCCCCCCCCCCCCCTCCAAAAAAGGGGGGGCATGGAGCTTTCCAGGCCGGCCGCGACCAAGCATACACAGCCAGTTTACCCTGGCGACAGGCTAAACAGCGGGCTGGGAGGGAAAAGCCTCCAGGCGTAGAGGAGGATTTAAGAGGGAGGAACCGAGGGGATTACCGGTGAGTCAGCGGCGGGGGAAACGCAGGCACAGGGACAATGGAAAGGGTGGTTGGGGGGGTGGTGGTGGTGGGGGATGACGTGACCCCCTCCCCCCGCCCCCCGCCCCCCGCCCCCCGCTCCCCGGCCCCCCGGCCCCCCGCAACGGCCAAAGCGCTCAAAACGTCCGCAAACGAGGATTCGATTGGACGGCGCAGGATGACGTCACGTGACCCGGGGGTCAAGGGGGCTTCGGGAACAGTGGGGGTGGAGGGAGGGAGAGATTGGGTCAGAGTTCGTTCTGGAGCGGGAGAGAGGTGAATACCGGCGGGGAGTGGGGAGGGGGGCATCAGCCCCCCCCCCCACAATTACGTGAACGTGAATTATCCGTAATGGAGGTTTTTTTTTTGGGGGGGGGGGGGGGTAAAATCGTGTAAATATATAAATGTTGCGTCGTGAAACTCCGCCACCACCCGACACAGCCAACCACTACACTATACACTACACTATACACTACACTATACACTACAATATACACTACACTATATACTACACTACACCACACACTACACTACACGCTACACTACACACTGCACTATACACTGCACTATACACTACACTATACACTACACTATACACTACACTATACACTACACTATACACTACACTATACACTACACTACACTATACACTACACTATACACTACATTATACACTATACACTACACGCTACACTATACACTGCACTATACACTACACTATACACTACACACTACACTATACACTACACTATACACTGCACTATACACTGCACTATACACTACACTATACACTACTACACTATACACTACTACACTATACACTACACTACACACTACACTATACACTACACTAAACACTACACACTACACTACACACTACTATACACTACGCTATATACTACAAACTACACTACACTATACACTACGCTATATACTACAAACTACACTACACTATACACTACTCTATATACTACAAACTACACTACACTATACACTACTACACTATACACTACTACACTATACACTACACTATGCACTACACACTACACTATACACTACACACTACTATACACGACTGTACACTACACTATACACTACTATACACTACTACACTATACACTACTACACTATACACTACTATACACTACACTATACAACTACTATACACTACTATACACTACACTAAACACTACACTACACACACTATACACTACTATACACTACACTCTACACTACTATACACTCGACCATATACTACACTATACACTACTACACACTACACTATACACTACACACTACTATACACGACTGTACACTACACTATACACTACTATACACTACACTATACAACTACTATACACTACCATACACTACACTATAATACACTACTATACACTACTATGCACTACACTATACACTACTATACACTAATTCAGCATGCTACTTTGCTGGCTTAGTCTCTGACACGGCCATCGTGAACCCTCTGACAGAGACACCCAGACCCAGGGCTTGAACCCAGCCTCTCAGTGTCTCTGACACGGCCATTATGAACCCCCTGATAGAGAGAGAGACACCCAGACCCAGGGCTCGAACCCAGGCTCTCAGTGTCTCCGACACGGCCATTATGAACCCCCTGATAGAGAGAGAGACACCCAGACCCAGGGCTCGAACCCAGGCTCTCAGTGTCTCCGACACGGCCACTATGAACCCACTGACAGAGAGAGAGACACCCAGACCCAGGGCTTGAACCCAGGCTCGCAATGTCTCTGACACGGCCACTATAAACCCCCTGATAGAGAGAGACACCCAGACCCAGGACTCGAACCCAGGTTCTCAGTGTCTCTGACACGGCCACTATAAACCCCCTGATAGAGAGAGAGAGAGACACCCAGACCCAGGGCTCGAACCCAGGCTCTCAGTGTCTCTGACACGGCCACTATGAACCCCCTGATAGAGAGAGACACCCAGACCCAGGGCTCGAACCCAGGCTCTCAGTGTCTCTCCGACACGGCCACTATAAACCCCCTGATAGAGAGAGACACCCAGACCCAGGGCTCGAACCCAGCCTCTCAGTGTCTCCGACACGGCCACTATGAACCCCCTGACAGAGAGAGAGAGACACCCAGACCCAGGGCTCGAACCCAGCCTCTCAGTGTCTCCGACACGGCCACTATGAACCCCCTGATAGAGAGAGAGACACCCAGACCCAGGGCTCGAACCCAGGCTCTCAGTGTCTCCGACACGGCCACTATGAACCCCCTGATAGAGACACCCAGACCCAGGGCTCGAACCCAGGCTCTCAGTGTCTCCGACACGGCCACTATAAACCCCCTGATAGAGACACCCAGACCCAGGGCTCGAACCCAGGCTCTGGGGTTTGTGTCGTGGCGCCCCCCACCCTCCCACCACCACCCCCTCCTGCCCCCCCCCACGCTGTCCCCACCTTCTCCGACTCGCGCCAGCACTTGAGGATGAAGATGTTGGCATAGATGTCCTCCACGCACATCCAGTTGGAGAGGCTGAGCGTAGTGTCGGTCCACACCCAGTCCATGACAGCGCGCAGCTCAATGAGGAACGGCACCAGGCGGAATCTGGGGGGCGGGCGGAGGGGGGGGTTTGAGGGGTGCGGTCTTTTAGCGCTGGTTGTTTGAGTCTGCACTCACTCACCCACTCAATCACTCACACACTCACTCAACCACACACTCACTCAACCACTCACCCACCCATCCACCCACTCACCCACTCAATCACTCACACACCCACTCAATCACTCACACACCCACTCACTCACTCACCCACCCACTCACCCACCCACCCACCCACTCACCCACTCAATCACTCATACACTCACTCAACCACTCACCCACCCATCCACCCACTCACCCACTCAATCACTCACACACCCACTCACTCACTCACCCACCCACTCACTCACTCACCCACCGACCCACTCACTCACTCACCTACCCACCCACTCACTCACCCACCCACCCACCCACTCACCCACCCACCCACTCACTCACTCACCCACACACCCACCCGACCTAGCGACCCACCGACACATCCGCAGACCCACCCACCGACCAACCCACCTATCCATTCACTCACTCACTCATCCATTCACTCACCCACCCACCCACCTATCCATTCACTCACTCATTCACCCACCCATCCATTCACTCACCCACCCATCCATTCACTCACTCACCCACCCACCCATCCATTCCCTCACTCACCCATCCATTCCCTCACTCACCCATCCATTCACTCACTCACCCACCCACCCACCCGACCTACGGACCCACCCACACATCCGCAGACCCAACCACCCACCTACCAACCAACCCACCCATACATTCGCTCAATCACTTACCCACCCACCAATCCATTCACTCACTCACTCACCCATCCATCCATGCACTCACTCACTCACCCACCCATTCACTCACTCACCCACTCACTCACTCACTCACCCACCCACTCACCCACCCACCCACCCACTCACCCACTCAATCACTCATACACTCACTCAACCACTCACCCACCCATCCACCCACTCACCCACTCACCCACTCAATCACTCATACACTCACTCAACCACTCACCCACCCATCCACCCACTCACCCACTCAATCACTCACACACCCACTCACTCACTCACTCACCCACCCACTCACTCACTCACTCACCCACCGACCCACTCACTCACTCACCTACCCACCCACTCACTCACCCACCCACCCACCCACTCACCCACCCACTCACTCACTCACCCACACACCCACCCGACCTAGCGACCCACCCACACATCCGCAGACCCACCCACCGACCAACCCACCTATCCATTCACTCACTCACTCATCCATTCACTCACCCACCCACCTATCCATTCACTCACTCATTCACCCACCCATCCATTCACTCACCCACCCATCCATTCACTCACTCACCCACCCACCCATCCATTCCCTCACTCACCCATCCATTCCCTCACTCACCCATCCATTCACTCACTCACCCACCCACCCACCCGACCTACGGACCCACCCACACATCCGCAGACCCAACCACCCACCTACCAACCCACCTATCCATTAACTCACTCACTCACTCACCCATCCATTCACTCACTCACTCACCCACTCACCAACCAACCCACCCACTCACCAACCAACCCACCCATACATTCGCTCAATCACTTACCCACCCACCAATCCATTCACTCACTCACTCACCCATCCATCCATGCACTCACTCACTCACCCACCCATTCACTCACTCACCCACTCACTCACTCACTCACCCACCCACTCACCCACCCACCCACCCACTCACCCACTCAATCACTCATACACTCACTCAACCACTCACCCACCCATCCACCCACTCACCCACTCACCCACTCAATCACTCATACACTCACTCAACCACTCACCCACCCATCCACCCACTCACCCACTCAATCACTCACACACCCACTCACTCACTCACTCACCCACCCACTCACTCACTCACTCACCCACCGACCCACTCACTCACTCACCTACCCACCCACTCACTCACCCACCCACCCACCCACTCACCCACCCACTCACTCACTCACCCACACACCCACCCGACCTAGCGACCCACCCACACATCCGCAGACCCACCCACCGACCAACCCACCTATCCATTCACTCACTCACTCATCCATTCACTCACCCACCCACCTATCCATTCACTCACTCATTCACCCATCCATTCACTCACCCACCCATCCATTCACTCACTCACCCACCCACCCATCCATTCCCTCACTCACCCATCCATTCCCTCACTCACCCATCCATTCACTCACTCACCCACCCACCCACCCGACCTACGGACCCACCCACACATCCGCAGACCCAACCACCCACCTACCAACCCACCTATCCATTAACTCACTCACTCACCCATCCATTCACTCACTCACTCACTCACCCACTCACCAACCAACCCACCCACTCACCAACCAACCCACCCATACATTCGCTCAATCACTTACCCACCCACCAATCCATTCACTCACTCACTCACCCATCCATCCATGCACTCACTCACTCACCCACCCATTCACTCACTCACCCACCCATCCACTCACTCACTCACCCACCCATTCACTCACTTACCCACCCACCAATCCATTCACTCACTCACCCACCCACCCACCAATCCATTCACTGACTCACTCACTCACCCACCCACCTATCCATCCATCCATTCACTCACTCACTTACCCACTCACCAATCCATTCACTCACTCACCCACCTATCCATCCATTCACTCACTCACCCATCCATCCACTCACTCACTCACTCACCCACCCATCCATCCATTCAATCACTCACCCACCCACTCACCCACCCACCCACAGCCACCCCACAGCACCCACCCCTGGAAGAGAAAGAGGTTCAGGTAATTGTAGCTCTTGGTGAGGAAGTTGCCCAGGATGCGCGTGGGGTAGCCGCAGCGGATCTGGTAGGCCGAGAGGCCGAAGTAGACGCACTTCACAAAGTTCACTCACTCACTCACTCACCCACCTATCCATCCATCCATCCACTCACTCACCCACCCACCCACCCATTCACTCATTCACTCACTCACCCATCCATCCACCCATCCATCCATTCACTCACTCACCCATTCACTCACTGACCCACCCACCCATTCACTGACTCGCTCACTCACTTACCCACCCACCAATCCATTCACTCACTCACCCATCCATCCATCCATTCACTCACCTCACCCACCCATCCATCCATCCATTTACTCACTCACTCACCCACCCACCCACCCATTCACTCACTCACCCACCCAACCATCCACTCACTCACTCACCCACCCATTCACTCACTCAACCACCCATCCACTCACTCACTCAACCACCCATCCACTCACTCAACCACCCATCCACTCACTCACTCAACCACCCATCCACTCACTCAACCACCCACCCATTCACTCACTCACCCATCCATCCATCCATTCACTCACCCACTCACCCACCCAGCCAACCCACGGCACCCACCCCTGGAAGAGAAAGAGGTTCAGGTAATTGTAGCTCTTGGTGAGGAAGTTGCCCAGGATGCGCGTGGGGTAGCCACAGCGGATCTGGTAGGCCGAGAGGCCGAAGTAGACGCACTTCACAAAGTTCACTCACTCACCCACCCATCCATCCACTCACTCACTCACTGACCCATCCATCCATTCACTCACTCACTCACTCACCCATCCATCCATTCATTCACTCACTCACTCACCCACCCATTCACTCACCCATCCATCCATCCATTCACTCACTCAATCACTCACCCATTCACTCACTGACCCACCCACCAATCCATTCACTCACTCACTCACCCACCCATCCATCCATCCATTCACTCACTCACTCACTTACCCACCCACCAATCCATTCACTCACTCACTCACCCACCCATCCATCCATTCATTCAATCACCCACCCACTCACCCACCCACAGCCACCCCACAGCACCCACCCCTGGAAGAGAAAGAGGTTCAGGTAATTGTAGCTCTTGGTGAGGAAGTTGCCCAGGATGCGCGTGGGGTAGCCGCAGCGGATCTGGTAGGCCGAGAGGCCGAAGTAGACGCACTTCACAAAGTTCACTCACTCACTCACCCACCTATCCATCCATCCATCCATTCACTCACTCACCCACCCACCCACCCATTCACTCATTCACTCACTCACCCATCCATCCACCCATCCATCCATTCACTCACTCACCCATTCACTCACTGACCCACCCACCCATTCACTGACTCGCTCACTCACTTACCCACCCACCAATCCATTCACTCACTCACCCATCCACCCATCCATTCACTCACCTCACCCATCCATCCATCCATTTACTCACTCACTCACCCACCCACCCACCCATTCACTCACTCACCCACCCAACCATCCACTCACTCACTCACCCACCCATTCACTCACTCAACCACCCATCCACTCACTCACTCAACCACCCATCCACTCACTCAACCACCCATCCACTCACTCACTCAACCACCCATCCACTCACTCAACCACCCACCCATTCACTCACTCACCCATCCATCCATCCATTCACTCACCCACTCACCCACCCAGCCACCCCACAGCACCCACCCCTGGAAGAGAAAGAGGTTCAGGTAATTGTAGCTCTTGGTGAGGAAGTTGCCCAGGATGCGCGTGGGGTAGCCGCAGCGGATCTGGTAGGCCGAGAGGCCGAAGTAGACGCACTTCACAAAGTTCACTCACTCACTCACCCACCTATCCATCCATCCATCCACTCACTCACCCACCCACCCACCCATTCACTCATTCACTCACTCACCCATCCATCCACCCATCCATTCACTCACCCATTCACTCACTGACCCACCCACCCATTCACTGACTCACTCACTCACTTACCCACCCACCAATCCATTCACTCACTCACCCATCCATCCATCCATTCACTCACTCACCCATCCATCCATCCATTCACTCACTCACTCACCCATCCATCCATCCATCCATTTACTCACTCACTCACCCACCCACCCACCCATTCACTCACTCACTCACCCACCCACCCATCCACTCACTCACTCACCCACCCATTCACTCACTCACTCAACCACCCATCCACTCACTCACTAAACCACCCATCCACTCACTCAACCACCCATCCACTCACTCACTCAACCACCCATCCACTCACTCAACCACCCATTCACTCACTCACCCATCCATCCATCCATTCACTCACCCACCCACCCATCCACTCACTCACTCACTCACCCACCCACCCACCCAGCCACCCCACGGTACCCACCCCTGGAAGAGAAAGAGGTTCAGGTAATTGTAGCTCTTGGTGAGGAAGTTGCCCAGGATGCGCGTGGGGTAGCCACAGCGGATCTGGTAGGCCGAGAGGCCGAAGTAGACGCACTTCACAAAGTTCACTCACTCACCCATCCATCCATCCATTCACTCACTCACTCACTGACCCATCCATCCATTCACTCACTCACTCACCCATCCATCCATTCATTCACTCACTCACTCACCCACCCATTCACTCACCCATCCATCCATCCATTCACTCACTCAATCACTCACTCACCCATTCACTCACTCACCCACCCACCAATCCATTCACTCACTCACTCACTCACCCACCCATCCATCCATCCATTCACTCACTCACTCACTCACTTACCCACCCACCAATCCATTCACTCACTCACTCACTCACCCATCCATCCATCCACTCACCCACCCACCCACTCACCCACCCACAGCCACCCCACAGCACCCACCCCTGGAAGAGAAAGAGGTTCAGGTAATTGTAGCTCTTGGTGAGGAAGTTGCCCAGGATGCGCGTGGGGTAGCCACAGCGGATCTGGTAGGCCGAGAGGCCGAAGTAGACGCACTTCACAAAGTTCACTCACTCACTCACCCACCTATCCATCCATCCATCCACTCACTCACCCACCCACCCACCCATTCACTCACTCACTCACCCATCCATCTACCCATCCATTCACTCACTCACCCATTCACTCACTGACCCACCCACCCATTCACTGACTCACTCACTCACCCACCCACCAATCCATTCACTCACTCACCCATCCATCCATCCATTCACTCACTCACCCATCCATCCATTCACTCACTCACTCACTCACCCACCCACCCATCCATCCATCCATTTACTCACTCACTCACCCACCCACCCACCCATTCACTCACTCACTCACCCACCCAACCATCCACTCACTCACTCACCCACCCATTCACTCACTCACTCAACCACCCATCCACTCACTCACTAAACCACCCATCCACTCACTCAACCACCCATCCACTCACTCACCCACCCATCCATCCACTCACTCACTCACCCACCCATTCACTCACTCACTCACTCACCCATCCATCCATCCATTCACTCACCCACTCACCCACCCAGCCACCCCACGGCACCCACCCCTGGAAGAGAAAGAGGTTCAGGTAATTGTAGCTCTTGGTGAGGAAGTTGCCCAGCATGCGCGTGGGGTAGCCACAGCGGATCTGGTAGGCCGAGAGGCCGAAGTAGACGCACTTCACAAAGTTCACTCACTCACTCACCCACCTATCCATCCATCCATTCACTCACTCACCCACCCACCCACCCATTCACTCATTCACTCACTCACCCATCCATCCACCCATCCATCCATTCACTCACTCACCCATTCACTCACTGACCCACCCACCCATTCACTGACTCGCTCACTCACTTACCCACCCACCAATCCATTCACTCACTCACCCATCCATCCATCCACTCACTCACCCATCCATCCATTCACTCACTCACTCACCCATCCATCCATCCATCCATTTACTCACTCACTCACCCACCCACCCACCCATTCACTCACTCACTCACCCACCCATTCACTCACTCACTCAACCACCCATCCACTCACTCACTAAACCACCCATCCACTCACTAAACCACCCATCCACTCACTCAACCACCCATCCACTCACTCACTCAACCACCCATCCACTCACTCACTCACTCACCCATTCACTCACTCACTCAACCACCCATCCACTCACTCACTCAACCACCCATCCACTCACTCACTCAACCACCCATCCACTCACTCAACCACCCACCCATTCACTCACTCACCCATCCATCCATCCATTCACTCACCCACTCACCCACCCAGCCAACCCACGGCACCCACCCCTGGAAGAGAAAGAGGTTCAGGTAATTGTAGCTCTTGGTGAGGAAGTTGCCCAGGATGCGCGTGGGGTAGCCGCAGCGGATCTGGTAGGCCGAGAGGCCGAAGTAGACGCACTTCACAAAGTTCACTCACTCACCCATCCATCCATCCATTCACTCACTCACTCACTGACCCATCCATCCATTCACTCACTCACTCACCCATCCATCCATTCATTCACTCACTCACTCACCCACCCATTCACTCACCCATCCATCCATCCATTCACTCACTCAATCACTCACTCACCCATTCACTCACTCACCCACCCACCAATCCATTCACTCACTCACTCACTCACCCACCCATCCATCCATCCATTCACTAACTCACTCACTCACTTACCCACCCACCAATCCATTCACTCACTCACTCACTCACCCATCCATCCATTCACTCACCCACTCACCCACCCACAGCCACCCCACAGCACCCACCCCTGGAAGAGAAAGAGGTTCAGGTAATTGTAGCTCTTGGTGAGGAAGTTGCCCAGGATGCGCGTGGGGTAGCCACAGCGGATCTGGTAGGCCGAGAGGCCGAAGTAGACGCACTTCACAAAGTTCACTCACTCACTCACCCACCTATCCATCCATCCATTCACTCACTCACCCACCCATTCACTCACTCACTCACTCACCCATCCATCCACCCATCCATCCATTCACTCACTCACCCATTCACTCACTGACCCACCCACCCATTCACTGACTCACTCACTCACTTACCCACCCACCAATCCATTCACTCACTCACCCATCCATCCATCCATTCACTCACCCATCCATCCATCCATTCACTCACTCACTCACTCACCCACCCATCCATCCATCCATTTACTCACTCACTCACCCACCCATTCACTCACTCACCCACCCAACCATCCACTCACTCACTCACCCACCCATTCACTCACTCACTCAACCACCCATCCACTCACTCACTAAACCACCCATCCACTCACTCAACCACCCATCCACTCACTCACTCAACCACCCATCCACTCACTCAACCACCCACCCATTCACTCACTCACCCATCCATCCATCCATTCACTCACCCACCCACCCATCCACTCACTCACTCACTCACCCACCCACCCACCCAGCCACCCCACGGCACCCACCCCTGGAAGAGAAAGAGGTTCAGGTAATTGTAGCTCTTGGTGAGGAAGTTTCCCAGGATGCGCGTGGGGTAGCCACAGCGGATCTGGTAGGCCGAGAGGCCGAAGTAGACGCACTTCACAAAGTACCACAGCTGGGCCACGATGTTGTCACTGAACTTCCTGCACAACAACACAACAACAAACAATACACAACAACAACACGCAACAACAATGTACAACAACAAATACACAGCAACAACACACAACAAGCAACACACAACACAATACACAACAAGCAATAAACACAATACACAACAATACACAACAACAATGTACAACAACAACAAACAATACACAACAACACACAACAATAATGTACAACAACAATACACAACAACAACACACAACAACAACAAACAACAGACAACATCAATACACAACACACAAGCATTAAACACAATACACAACAACAACAATGTACAACAATACACAACAATAATACACAACAATAATACACAATAACACACTACAACAACACACAACAATACACAACAAGCAAATGCATTACCACACTAACAAATAACAACACTCCACCTCCTCCACCCATCCCCCTCCCCCCCATCCCACCTCACATCCCCCTCCCTCCTCCCTCCTCCCCCTCCCTCCCCCACCCACCCCACCCACCCACCCACCCCACCCACCTCTCGGTGACCTCCGGCAGGATGAAGAACATCCCGACGTGGATGCCGAAGACGAGCACCACCTGGAACACCACCTTGCCCAGCCCCTCCCCCTAACCCCTCCCCACCCACCACTCCACCCACCCACCCCACCCACCCCACCCACCCCCACTCACCCCACCCACCCCCACCCACCCCACCCACCTCTCGGTGCCCTGATCACCAAACTAACTCACCCACTCAACAACTTACCCAACAACCAACCACCCAGACACCCACCCATCCATCCACCCCACCACACTCACCCACCCCACCCACCACCCCACCCACCCCACCCACCACCCACCCCACCCACCCCACCCACCTCTCGGTGACCTCCGGCAGGATGAAGAACATCCAGACGTGGATGCCGAAGACGGGCACCACCTGGAACACCACCTTGCCCAGCACCTCCCCCTAACCCCCCACCCACCCACCACTCCACCCACCCACCCCACCCACCCTACCCACCCCACCCACCCCACCCACCCCCACCCACCCCACCCACCTCTCGGTGCCCTGATCACCAAACTAACTCACCCACTCAACAACTTACCCAACAACCAACCACCCAGACACCCACCCATCCATCCACCCCACCACACTCACCCACCCCACCCACCCCACCCACCACCCACCCACCCACCCCACCCACCTCTCGGTGACCTCCGGCAGGATGAAGAACATCCAGACGTGGATGCCGAAGATGAGCACCACCTGGAACACCACCTTGCCCAGCACCTCCTCCTAACCCCACCCACCCACCCACCACTCCCACCCACCCCACCCACCACCCACCCACCCTACCCACCCCACCCACCCCACCCACCCCACCCACCCCACCCACCTCTCGGTGCCCTGATCACCAAACTAACTCACCCACTCAACAACTTACCCAACAACCAACCACCCAGACACCCACCTATCCATCCACCCCACCACACTCACCCACCCCACCCACCACCCCACCCACCCCACCCACCACCCACCCACCCACCCCACCCACCTCTCGGTGACCTCCGGCAGGATGAAGAACATCCAGACGTGGATGCCGAAGATGAGCACCACCTGGAACACCACCTTGCCCAGCACCTCCCCCTAACCCCACCCACCCACCACTCCACCCACCCCACCCACCCCACCCACCCCACCCACCCCACCCACCCCACCCACCTCTCGGTGCCCTGATCACCAAACTAACTCACCCACTCAACAACTTACCCAACAACCAACCACCCAGACACCCACCCATCCATCCACCCCACCACACTCACCCACCCCACCCACCACCCCCACCCACCCCACCCACCACCCACCCCACCCACCCCACCCACCTCTCGGTGACCTCCGCAGGATGAAGAACATCCAGACGTGGATGCCGAAGACGGGCACCACCTGGAACACCACCTTGCCCAGCACCTCCCCCTAACCCCCCACCCACCCACCACTCCACCCACCCACCCCACCCACCCTACCCACCCCACCCACCCCACCCACCCCCACCCACCCCACCCACCTCTCGGTGCCCTGATCACCAAACTAACTCACCCACTCAACAACTTACCCAACAACCAACCACCCAGACACCCACCCATCCATCCACCCCACCACACTCACCCACCCCACCCACCCCACCCACCACCCACCCACCCACCCCACCCACCTCTCGGTGACCTCCGGCAGGATGAAGAACATCCAGACGTGGATGCCGAAGATGAGCACCACCTGGAACACCACCTTGCCCAGCACCTCCTCCTAACCCCACCCACCCACCCACCACTCCCACCCACCCCACCCACCACCCACCCACCCTACCCACCCCACCCACCCCACCCACCCCACCCACCCCACCCACCTCTCGGTGCCCTGATCACCAAACTAACTCACCCACTCAACAACTTACCCAACAACCAACCACCCAGACACCCACCTATCCATCCACCCCACCACACTCACCCACCCCACCCACCACCCCACCCACCCCACCCACCACCCACCCACCCACCCCACCCACCTCTCGGTGACCTCCGGCAGGATGAAGAACATCCAGACGTGGATGCCGAAGATGAGCACCACCTGGAACACCACCTTGCCCAGCACCTCCCCCTAACCCCACCCACCCACCACTCCACCCACCCCACCCACCCCACCCACCCCACCCACCCCACCCACCCCACCCACCTCTCGGTGCCCTGATCACCAAACTAACTCACCCACTCAACAACTTACCCAACAACCAACCACCCAGACACCCACCCATCCATCCACCCCACCACACTCACCCACCCCACCCACCCACCCACCCCACCCACCACCCACCCACCCACCCCACCCACCTCTCGGTGACCTCCGGCAGGATGAAGAACATCCAGACGTGGATGCCGAAGACAAGCACCACCTGGAACACCACCTTGCCCAGCACCTCCCCCTAACCCCACCCACCCACCCACCACTCCACCCACCCACCCCACCCACCACCCACCCACCCACCCCACCCACCTCTCGGTGACCTCCGGCAGGATGAAGAACATCCAGACGTGGATGCCGAAGACGGGCACCACCTGGAACACCACCTTGCCCAGCACCTCCCCCTAACCCCACCCACCCACCCACCACTCCACCCACCCCCACCCACCACCCACCCCACCCACCCCACCCACCTCTCGGTGACCTCCGGCAGGATGAAGAACATCCAGACGTGGATGCCGAAGACGGGCACCACCTGGAACACCACCTTGCCCAGCACCTCCTCCTAACCCCACCCACCCACCCACCACTCCACCCACCCACCCCACCCACCACCCACCCACCCACCCCACCCACCTCTCGGTGACCTCCGGCAGGATGAAGAACATCCAGACGTGGATGCCGAAGACGAGCACCACCTGGAACACCACCTTGCCCAGCACAGACTTGCGCAGGTACAGGGCCCGGTCCACCACCATGGTGCCGAACTGGATGAGGAGCATGACGAGGAAGGCCTGGGGCACCTGGTCCTCGGACAGCGTCGACGCAATGTCCGCCGCTGCCGAGTGTTTCTTCACGTGGGTGGGAGGGGGGGGGGGAGGTGGGGAGGGAGGGAGGTGGGGAGGTGGTGGGGGAGGGGGGGAGGTGAGGGTGGAGAGGAGAGGAGGGAGGAGAGGGAGGAGAGGGAGGGTGGAGAGGAGAGGGAGGAGGAGGGAGAGGAGGGGGAGGGAGGGAGGAGATGGAGGGTGGAGGAGGGGGAGGAGGGGGAGGGAGGGAGGTGGGGGAGG